>NC_042997.1:153875144-153925144 GCF_006345805.1 Octopus sinensis
CTGATATTTGTAATCAGCGTCTGTGTTCTGTCTATTTCTATGTATATTGATCAAGCTTAGTCTAGTTAGCTGAATAAATAATACTATCAAAATCATAACATATCCATTGCTTTCATTAGTCAGTTTTAAAGAATAGATCTACTCTTACGCTGCAGTTTCCAGCAACTTCAAATATTACATCTTATTAGAGGGAACGTTTTGTTTATTAATTGCATGGTCAAACTCAGTTAACGGAAGTTTTTACGACTCACTATATTACATATGTTAGGCGCTACCATGTATAAGGAGAGCAGAACAAGGAGAGAGAGAGAGAGAGAGAGAGAGAGAGAGAGAGAGAGAGAGAGAGAGAGAGAAAGATTGAGAAACATAAAGACAGGGAACGAAGAAGAGAAAAAAAAATGAAGCTTAGCAGAAGATAAAAAAGAAAGAAAGAAAAAGAAAGGAAGAAATGGTAAGAGTTAGAACATTTACTGGGCTAAGCTAGTTACAACTAGAAAAAGTTTGTTTATTAGAGAGGATTATGAAAGTGAAAAAGCCAGTGCAAAGCTTGTGATTACATCAGTAGTTGACGGAATAGGAAGAAAAAGAGGCATTGATGTAAAAAAAAAAAATGAGAAGAAACGAATAAATATGCGAGTGTTGAAAAAGGAAGAAAGAGCAAGTTATACTAATATAAATAAAAAAAGAAGACAAGAGTACATGAGGGAGAGACAGATATACTTATTTCTTTATTGCCCACGCGGGGCTAAACATAGGGGAGACAAACAAGGACAGACAGACGGATTAAGTCGATTACATCGACATCAGTGCGTAACTGGTACTTATTTAATCGACCCCGAAAGGATGAAAGGCAAAGTCGACCTCGGCAGAATTTGAACTCAAAGCATAAAGACAGACGAAATACCGTAACGGATTTCGCCCGTGCTAACGGTTCATATTTCTTTATTGCCCGCTAGGGGCTAACATAGAGGGGTCAAACAAGGACAGACAAAGGAATTAAGTCGATTACATCGACCCCAGTGCGTAACTGGTACTTATTTTATCGAACTCGAAAGGAGGAAAGGCAAAGTCGACCTCGGCGGAATTTGAACTCAGAACGTAGCGGCAGACGAAATACCTATTTCTTTACTACCCACAAGGGGCTAAACACAGAGGAGACAAACAAGGACAGACAGACGGATTAAGTCCATTATATCGACCCCAGTGTGTAACTGGTACTTACTTAATCGACTCCGAAAGGATGAAAGACAAAGTCGACCTCGGTGGAATTTGAACTCAGAATGTAACGGCAGACGAAATACCGCTAAGAATTTCGCCCGGCGTGCAAACGTTTCTTATTTCTTTATTGCCCACAAGGAGTTAAACATAGAGGGGACAAACAGGGACGGACAAAGGGATTTAGTCGATAGCATCGACCCCAGTGCGTAACTGGTACTAAATTTATCGACCCCGAAAGGATGAAAGGCAAAGTCGACCTCGGTGAAATTTGAACTCAGAACGTAGCGGCAGACGAAATACCGCTAAGAATTTAGCCCGGCGTGCTAACGTTTCTGCCAGCTCGCCGCCTTGGAGAGACAGATATATTGGCAGCACAGCGAAAACAGCTGATAGATACATGAACAGAATAAGGCATTAAGGCAGATAAGATTGACGTCAATACAACTCAATAAAAACACATACCTTCCTTTCTAGCTACCGACAAATTTAAGGTATGCGTTTATCATATCGTTTGTAATTAGTACAGCTGAAATGAGACACAATCGTTTCTGTAATTACACTGAGATATTATCTATCTATAACGATAGCCATAAGCGCGTTCCAGAAAAATAGCAATACTAAACTGTGAGGCATATTAAAACTGCCATTTTTAATAACCTTCTATTATAATTTCTTATATTAACGTGATAACTGTTATTGTAATTATAAAGAGTTGTATTTCATGGAGCTGAACGTAGTCGTTTGGTTTGCAAGAGATAGTAACCAAATACCCTTCAAATTACACCCGTTTGCTTTAAGAGAGAGAGAGAGGGGGGAGGGAGGGAGAGAAGGAGAGAGAGGGAGAGAGAGAGGGAGAGAGAGGGAGAGAGAATAAAGAACGTACGGCATATTGTTTAACGCTGGTCATAGATATATGTCTGAAGAAAAGACAGGATGGTCACTGCTGAATTACTTTCGACTATAGGCGTACTTGATGAATATAGAATTAAACAACAATAACAAGCACAACCGCTGCCACCACCACCACCACCACCACCAACCAACAACAACAACAACAACAACAACAACAACAACAGCAGCAGCAGCAATAACAACAGCCGTTCAAGAATTTGGACCTGGAGATCTCCATTCTCAGCGACTTCGAGGGCCACCTCCCAGTGGTGTCGGGTGTCAACGAAGAGCTCTCGGCTACAACAAAACGACCAACTTTTTTTTTCCCCGCCCCTAAGCCCTAGACCATCACCTAATCACCCTTACCAGTCTTGTTGCTTAACAACAACAACAACAACCACCGCCGCCACCACCACCAACAACAACAACAACAACTACATAACTACAACAACCAAAACAACAGGAGAAGTAGCAATAACTACGGTGATAGCAACAACGATGGCGATAGCAACAACGATAGCAACAACGATAACGATAGCAACAACGATAACGATAGCAACAACGATAACGATAGCAACAACGACGACGATAACGACAATAACAACAATAACAGTAAAAACCTTTCAAATAATACACTGAAACTCAAGTTTCTCTCTTTCCGCTCTCATCTTTCGCTTGAAGTGATACTGGATAATGAGAGCTTTATTGGAAATTTACTGAAAACAACAAAAAAAAAAAGACCTGATTTTAAAAGTTGCGATCGCACCTCATTCACTCGCTTACCACACTAAAACAATAGTAATAGTAGTTACTAGCAGTATCGCCCGGCGTTGCTCGGGTTTGTAAGGGAAATAACTATATAAGCATTTTTAGAGAGTTATAGCAAAAAAATGCATTAAAAATGGAATAAATAATGATGATAATTTTTTTTTTTAATCGTTGACTCAGTGTCTTCAAGCCATGAAGTCGTTGTTCTAAAAGAACGCTGGTCTCCTTGACAACGCTTTACGATGTTGATTTCCTTACACTCCCTTCCCACAGCTTCACGAGGGAGGGAAGAAGGGGAGAAGCAAACAGGTGCAGGTGTGACCATGGACGCCAACTCCGCCGCCATCGACACACGATCGAAAAATGCATTAAAATGAATAAATTATTTTTAAAATCGTAGACTCATCGTTGACGCGCGCTAATACTCAGACGGGCTCGATATGAATCACGACTATAAGATACCCGAATTTGGTTAAATTGCACCGCAAAATGTGGGAGTAGTTAGGAATCTAAATCGTAGGAGACAGACACTCACACAACTACAGTTTTATATATATAGATATTAGTTTCTCAAGATATACTTTTCAAAATATAAGCTTCTCGAGAAGCTGGTGAGTTTGTAGAGTTGTTAGGGTGTCTGATGAAATTCCTTGCGGTGTTTCCTTTACAACTCTCTTTTATTAAATGTTTCTGGAGAAGGTGCGTGGCTTAGAGGCTAGGATATTCGGCTCACGATCGTAAGGGTGTGAGTTCGATTACCGGCGCCGCCGCGTTGTGTAATCGTGCAAAGCACTTTATTTTACGTTGCAACAATCCACTCAGTTGTACCTGTAACTGAAGGGGTTAGCTTTGTCACATTCTATGTCGCGCTGTACCTCTCTGAAAGGAAGGCGGCGAGCTGGCAGAACCGTTAGCACCCCGGGCGAAATGCTTAGTGGTATTTCGTCTGCCGTTACGTTCTGAGTTCAAATTCCACCGTGGTCGACTTTGCCTTTCATCCGTTTGTCTGTCCTTGTTTGTCTCCTCTATGTTTAGCCCCTTGTGGGTAATAAAGAAACCGATATTATTAGTTGGCCCGGAGTTGTACTAGAAGGCATTTATCAATGGTACCATACAGTGTGACTGAACCCAAAGCCATATGACTGCGCAGCGAACTTCTTAACCACTCAATCATGCCTTTGCCTGCATGTTCTGGTCCCACGACTTGGTAGTAGAGGCTCGTGGCTTAGGGGTATTGGACTCATGATCGTAAGATTGCTGTTTCGATTCCTGAACTGAGCGTCACGTTGTGTTCTTGACGAAAACACTTCTTTTCACGTTACTCCAGTCCACTCAGCTGGTAAAAGTGAATAATACTGCGACGAACCGGCGTCCCGTCTAGGGAGGGGGTATAAACGCCATGGAAGCCGACCCTATGAGTCTATATGACTCGGGAAGGAACTCAACTTTTACTACGGCTTGACTGGGCGGTAACTTGGCAGAATAGTCTGCAAAACACCGACGGAGTCAACTTTGATTTTCATTCTTTCGGGATCGTTTAATAAAGTACTAGTCTAGTACTAGAGTCGTTTCTTTCAGTCTATCCCTGGAGATAGAAATAATATTGAAAATCCCGCATGTCACGACGGGGCCCCTTAAGATTCCATACAGAGTTGAGTGCCCAAGAAGAACTTGGCGGCTCAAGGATTACTTGATGGTACTTTATTTTATTACCTCAGAAGGTAGAAAGATAAAGCATATTAAAGTAGGGTGGTCAATTTCATCCATTGTATCCACAGCCCAAAGGTTATGTCTGGCATGCTGCTAATGTTAGCCATTCCAAAGATGAGGCTGGTAGAATGTGTAGAAGAATGGATAAAATATTTTCTGAGTTTAAATTCCACCGAGGTCGACTCTGTCCTACTTCTTTAAGGATTCGAAAAAATATGTACCGGAAAAGTGTTGAAGTTCATTAATTCGATTACTCTCCTCTTTAGAAATGAGCAGCCGGGTTTCTTTATTAGCAAACAGTGTTTAGTTTCATCCGTATTAATTCTAAGTTCATATTGTGTTTGGAACGGATTTTGTTTTTCATACTTCCGGAATGAAGCGTCTAGATTGATCTAATCGGCTCTCGCGCCTTGCCCGATATCGTGTATCATACTTTGTAGTTGATTCTTATGTCGTCAATAAATAAATAAATAAATAAATAAATAAAAAGGCTTGAGTGGATAAACAAACATATTAATATAAGGTCAATAGGTTAGTGCACGAAATCAGTGTATGTATATATGTGTGTGTGCGTACACATATATACACATATTCTATGTAGCATCAGAATGTAAACCTCTACCGTCCTAAGTGGTTAAATAATTTAATGTCGTTAAACCACAGGACTTCCACGTGTACAGCTTTGATTGAAATAGTTGAGACACTAATTCATACAAAATATTACAATTTTCAATTTCAACATTCCATCAATTGTGTAATGGAAATGTTCTATTTGGCTACACGTGAAATGTAATTTGCTGAAGTGTAATCCACATATGTAAAAAGGATAAAGACCCTTTCGGTCACAAATGACCATAGGATTGCACCTGGAAAGTTCCCCTTCGCGGCACAAGCCCGGGTAAAGTTGTTTGCGGAAGACCAGCAGTTGCCCATACAAACCAGCCTCCTCTCTCCACGTCACTGATGTTGTGCAGGGGAAAGGCAAAGGCCGATACAGCTTGGCACCAGTGACGTCGCAACTCATTTCTACAGCTGAGTGAACTGGAGCAACGTGAAATAAAGTGTCTTACCCAAGAACACAATACAGCCCGATCCGGGAATCGAACTCACTACCTCACGATTGTGAGCCCAACGCTCTAGCCACTGAACCATATGCAATCGGTAACTTATCGGAATCGAGATACGGCAAATCGATATCTCATTCAACTAAAATGTGTCTTGTATTAAGACTTGGTCATATAATAATAGACAACGACATATTCTTCTGTTTCCTTGTCCTGGTTGAACCTGGTTGGATCAATGTATGTGTGACAGGTCACTGTATTTTCATTAGTCCAACCACCTGGTGAAAATCAACGAACAACTAAAATTTCCCGGAAGGCCTCTACAAGTTCGAAACATTTACTTGATATCAGTTTGGAAAAAGAGTCATTGAAAATATGTGTTCAAATAGGAAATAAAACAATATTAATAAATTTTTGCTGTTTTCTAGTTTTGGAAAATACGCTTGTCTTTCGGGCAGATTACTTTGGAGCTAACAAAGGAGCCTCTAGCGCATCCCACAGCCTGCTAGAAATAACAACAAAATGCGGACAATCACATCTTAATTTCTGAAAAAATACAAAGGGCACATTGGACAATATACCAGATACACAATATACAAGTAGATGGGATTGTCAGGGGTGGAACTCCTTTGACCATAGCTCTGCATAATTGGTGCTAATCTGGGGGCTAAACAATAACTTACATTAATTAACTATTTAAATCTTTTGTATTTGCCTGCACGTGTATTTATATGAGCATATGCATATATGTGTCTATGTGTTGAAACCCGCTTCGGTCATGACTGACCATGGGATTACACCTAAAAAGTTACCCTTCCAGGCACAAGTCCGGGCAAGGTTGTTTATGGAAGACCAGCAGTCGCCCATGCATACCGGCCTCCCCTCTCCACGCCACCAGTGTTATCCAAGGGAAAGGCAAAGGCCGATGCAGCTTGGCACCTGCGACGTCGCAACTCATTTCTACAGCTGAGGTGAACTGGAGCAACGTGAAATGAAGTGTCTTGCTCAAGAGCACCACACGCAGCCCGGTCCGGGATTCGAACTCATAACCTCACGATCGTGAGCTCGACGCTCCAACCACTGAGCCATGCGCCTTCCACACACACACACCACACACACAGAGGACGTATACACACACACACACATATATATATATAATATATAATATATATATATATATGTGTGTGTATGTTATATATATATATATATATATATATATATTATATCTATATATATGTATGTATGTATGTATGTCATATATATATATATATATATATATATATATATATATATTCTATTTCTTACTACTCACAAGGGACTAAACATAGAGGGGACAAACAAGGACAGACAAAGGATTAATTAGATTACATGGATCCCAGTGCGAAACTGGTACTTTATTTATCGACCCCGAAAGGATGAAAGGCAAAGTCGACTCGGCGGAATTTGAACTCAGAACGTAACGACAGACGAAATGAACTCAGAACGTACGACAGACGAAATACCGCTACATTTCGCGCCCGGCGCACTATATATATATATGTTGAGAGAGAGAGAGAGAGAGAGGAGAGAGGAGAGAGAGAGAGAGAGAGAGAGAGAGGAGAGAGAAGAGGAGAGAGAGAAAGACGAGAGAGAGATACATACATAAATACACACACAATCACACACAGAGAGGAATTACACATTAATTACACATACAGAAAGGTTAAAGGAACTAAATATGATTGTATTGTAAACATAGCTTGTCTTATAAACAGGCTGTATTTAAGTATTTGGGGGATTGGAACAGACCACAAACTGATATAGGAAGTGAGTAAAAGCATAAAGAATTTAGTGAGTAAAAGGAACCAACCACATAAAATATATGCATGCGGATATGTATATCTATATGTTTATTATTAGTTAGTCCGTCGTTGTCAACGATGCCAAAGGACATCACATGAGAGAAAAAGGCGGGGCATTGGTGTGTTCGGCTGTGCCCTGCCGCAGGTCGTGTATTGGTGGTCTGCTGGGACGGAAGGCAAGGCGTTGGCACCGGATTTGCGTTGTTCGCGTTGTCTTCGTGCTCCTGCAATCCTGTTATGTTCGTAGGAGGTGCTTATAAATATTTATAAACCTCACGGATCCGGTATTGTTGATTCATGGGCACATTTAAGGGAAATTTGGCAACTGTTTCTAGCAGATCGAACGACTGCAAAAAGGACTTCCTGTAATACTCACAGACAACGAATTATTTTTTAGATATATAGTTTGTATAGCTGAAGGTGTTTCAGACTATAACGCATATTCAAGAGATATTTATCAACTATTTATAGCAGAGTCACATTAATCAATGATACTTTTAGGTTCCGTCCTCCAGGGATCGACAAATAAAGTATCAGTTAAGAGCGATAAAGTAACAGAATCGTTATAGCGTCAGATAGGATGCTTTGCAATATTTTTTCTTTTGATCTTTGCGCTCCAAGTTTAAACTCCGCCGTGATCCACTTGAATAGTAGATTTAATATACAGTTTAACAGCACCACGTAGTCCTTTGTTGCCTTTAGCTGAATCCACTCTATTGCAAACATTTGAGTTGAGACTAACATTTGAAGACAGCTTCTTCCCCCACCCATCACCATTTTCAGTGAGGCTTAGAAAGAGTCATAGGCGTTGATTTACTCCTTGACTTAGCATTAAAAAAGAAATCTAGCAATAATCCCCTTAATATATAGATATATCTGGGTTTATATCTCTCGGTCCTTTCTCTGCGATATGTCCGTCTCTCTTCGTCTGCTTATAAATGTGTGTTTGAGAGAGTTGTGATTGGGTTTTCCGATTTAAGCATAATGTGCCGAAGCAACAGCTAGTCACTTGTTCACTAGGGACAAATTACTAAGGTTGAATCCAACTTGAAAACTAGAAAATTTAAATCAAAAGACAAAAGAAGAAAAACACCGAGTAAAAAATTTCAGTTATCTCTCTCTTTCACACATTACTCTCTCTGTCTCTTCACACACACTAACAGAAGCACTTCAATACACAACATACTTTCTGTCTCCCACACCCCATCAAACACACACACACACACACACACACATGTACATCAATGCTTCCCCTGGACGGTAACTTCAAAAGAACTTCCCTCGTCATAAAATCGCTTTCTCTTAGTCTCTTTCGCTCTCATTACTTCAAAAGTTCCCGCAAGCCCATATGTAAAAAAAAAAGAAGTTTTTTACGGAAATCGACGGAAAGGTCTACTAGAGACGAAAGATTGCCGATGAAAAAAAAAAAACAATGCTTATAGCGTGTTAATGATTTAAAGAGCATATAATTCATTTATAGAAAGAAAAAAAACTTCACAGATATTTGTTCAAAATTGCAGAACTTATTCCTTCGTTCAAGCAGGGATGTCGTGGACAAAGCATCGCTCGCACCACACTGTCGTCGTAGTTTCTTCTTTGCCAGTATCCATCGGCCATCAAATAGTCTCTGTACTAACTGAACGATGGATAGGATCCATAGTGTTTTACTAAATAGTATACATTGTAAGGATAAATCTTAGCTACAACACTTCGTATATCGTTTGAGGATAAAACAAACCTACAGATGTAACATGATTGGGAACGCATGAAGGGATAAGGCAGTGCACAAAGGGATCTATCGTCTTGTCAGCTTATCCGTTAGACCGAAGGATTTTTGAGAAATAGAGTCTTTCCTTTGATGGAGTCATCTTATTCCAACAGAGCTCCAGACAATAAGGCATCATCCATTTAGGGACTCGAGTGACAACAGGGTATTCACCTTTTAATTAACACTAGTAGTATAACCCAGCCTTGCCCGGGATTAAGTTACGATTATTAAGCTAATCAAGTTCTTTATTTCAAATCAAACTAAGTAATATAGACGTCAAATTTGGGCGAAATCCGTTGAAATTAGTTATATTATATATATATAATATAATATAAATATATATGGGCAACAAACACGAACACACATACACCCACGTACGTACGTACACCTATTGCATATTTTGTGCATGCATACATATTCATAAACAGAAATGAATGGAAAAAATGTTAAATTTGTAGATTAAACCTCGCACAATTTTCACTAAGAAAAAAAATCATTTTTTTTTTTTTGCATGGAATCAACTACTCTGGCCTCAAAACCCTTTTTGTGGTCCGTGAAACGGAGTGGGGTGTGGTGGAAGCCTCGCAAATTGCATCCATTTATATTGTGCAATTCACCGACAAATTGTTACTCACCTCTTTGTTTCTTTGTTGTTAAATAAATGGATTGTCAACAAAACACTTTTTTACTCGGCGTAAAATAAAAACAAAACTCTTTCGCACCCAAAGTAATGTGTGTGTGAGAGAGAGGGGGGAGAAAGATGCACGATTTAAAATAAATGATTTACAATAAATATATTGTAATTGTTGTGTGAGAAAGTATATATACTATGATTATAAAATATAGTGTGCCTTTCAAAAACAAAAAACAAAATATTTTACATTTTATTTTTTATGAACGTAGTCACTTACTCTCCCTCTCTCACTTTGTCTTTCTCGTGAAACTCTCTGCCTCCTTAATCCACTTTCCTTTATCTAATTTTTTTTGTTAGACGCCATCAAAAAGCAATGGCTGGTATTTGTTATGGTTAAAAGCAATGGTTGAAAATAGATTTTTATCCTATCCGCGGGTGCCTCGGGAAAAATATAATGTTGACAAATGTCCTCCTAAAATTTGAGCGACATGCGTGCTAATTTGTGGACGTGCATAAATTACAATTACGTACACACACACACGCACACACATCCTCCCTTTTATAGATATGATGTCAACGAATTTCTGTAGTAATGAAAGCTCTGAAAAATCTTAGTTTCATTACTGCAGTACAAATTCTGTGTGTGTATGTGTGTGTGTGTGTGTGTGTGTGTATATGTGTATGTGTGTGTCGGGGTCAATTAGAAGCATTATAGACTTCCGTGCAAATTAACGCTCTGCGCCCGATAGTATATATTCGTTGACAACAAGCCGCAGAATACGTAGTTCATAAATGGACTCTACATCCATGGAGATCCGGGTAACTACCCAGTGTGCCTACCTACACCTGAAGACGACACTGGTGTGTGTGTGTGTGTGTGTGTGTGTGTGCACTTCTGTATGTATATAGATAAAGTATGACCGAATGGTTAGGAAGTTCGATTGACAATCACGAGCTCCCGGGTTCCATCACATTGCGTGGCAGACTCGGCAAGCCTTGAATTGACCCAAAATTTCTGAGTGAAATTGTTTTTATTAAACATGGCAATTTGACTGCTTATTTTTCAATCCTCTCAATCTCCCTTCCTATGAAAAACGTTGCACTAAAACTCCAAAGTAAGACGTCAACAAATTACGTCCATTCTCTAGTTACTAATAGTCCATTCAACAGTGTCTCACTGATACACACTTGATATATATGTATTTATGATACTTGAATAGGATGGAGTCGACTGTCAATGGCAATTAGAAAATACGTACACTTGCACCGAAAAATAGTTGAAAATTTGTTGAAGAGTACTTATAAAATGTTATACAGGAAAGTTGGCTCTTATAATAAAATACACAACGAAACAATAATGAAATAATAATTGTTTATTTTCCTTCTTGTTTTGATGTATTAAATAAAGATTTTTACAGAATTAGATATATTATAATGATGTTATGCAGAAATACTATGATATATAGATATTATATTATAAAAATGTGCTCAAAAGATGTTATATAAATAACGATGTCATGTAAACATCATGTAACGACAATGTTTTGTAATAAAGATGCGATGTAATAAAGATGTTATCAAATGAAGCAGTCACGAAATTTATATACTTATTTATTTATTTATTTATTATTATTATTATTATTATTATTATTATTATTATTATTATTATTAGTAGTTAGTAGTAGTAGAGTAGTAGTAGTAGTAGTAAGTAGTAAGTATTTAAATGTACACAATATATCTTCAAACACAAACGTGTTGATATATATATATATATATATATATATATATATATATATATATATTATATATATTAAGGTATGTAGAAAAATACAACATGGACAAGAACGTATAACTCAAGAAGACGATACAATAAACACGGACAGGACATTCGAAACCCTCAGTCTTCAGTCAGAACCGGATCATCGTAGTAATTTCGGCAGATTAATCTTGAGATTACTAGATCACGTGCCAGCCCTCCAAGAAAACTAAGCAACGAGCATTAGAAAAACTAAGCTGGGAGCGTAGATTTCCTGGAAGAAGGATCGAATGCATACGGACACCAGGACAGCAAAAGGGACGAATATAAAAAAACAAAAAAATAATGGAATACAGAAACATGAAATACAGAAGCATTAACGGTGAAAACAACAACAAGTCTTACGACTGATAACAAGCAAACAAATTTTTTCTCTGGCGCAAGGAAAGGAGCCTTATCGGCGATGCCTATAGCGGCGGACGAAAAACAACGATGTTAACACGACGCTGGTCAGAAAGCTGAAAGGCAGATTTCGGCGGCCAGCAGTCACGTGACAGAGAAGAGAGAAAAGAAAAGAAAGAGAAGCAACGAAGAGAGAGAGAGAAGAGAGAGAGAGGAGGGACAAACGCAACAAAGAGAGAGAAGAGAGAGAAAGAAGGAATCAGAGAGGAGAAGGGATGGGTGTCGAAGAGCGACCTGTGAGTGCAGAGCGAGACAAAGAAATAGAGGGTAGTGGAAATGTGGACCAAAGAATCAGAGGAAAGAGAAGAGAAAAAGAGGATGAGTAGAGAGAGAAGGGAACAGATCAAGTAAAAGTGAGAGAGAGAGAGAACAAACAAAGAGTCGTACCAGTTATTAAGAATATGTGCTCACATTATGTTAAGAGGGTACGTGGCGCCTGGATATATGTTAAGTATGTAGAAAAATACAACATGGACAAGAACGTATAACTCAAGAAGACGATACAATAACACGGACAGGACATTCGAAACCCTCAGTCTTCAGTCAAGAACCGGATCATCGTAGTAATTTCGGCTGATTAATCTTGAGATTACTAGATCACGGCCAGCCCTCCAAGAAAAACTAAGCAACGAGCATTAGAAAAACTAAGCTGGGAGCGTAGATTTCCTGGAAGAAGGATCGAATGCATACGGACACCAGGACAGCAAAAGGGGCGAATATAAAAAAACAAAAAAATAATGGAATACAGAAACATGGGTTAATATAGGGCGTAACAAATATCAGAAAATCAAAAAAAAATGTGTGTAATAGGTGTAAAACAACTTCTATGAACGAATATGAAAAAAAAAATTCGCGCACGCGAAAGGGGGTGGGGGAGAGGCTCGGAAAATTCACATCGGGAAGTTCCGAAAGCGTCTGAGGAGCTGACCCGGGCACCAAAACAAAAAAAAAAGTGTAATATGTGTAAAACAACTTGCTCTAAACGAATATGACAAAAAAAAAATGCGCTCTCGCGAAAGAGGGGTGGGGGAGAGGCTTCGGAATATTTATATCGGAATTTCCGAAAGCGTCTGAACCGGGCACAAAAACAAAACAAAAGCGTAATAGTGTAAAACAACTTGCTCTAAACGACTATCATGAAAAAAATGCGCGCTCGCGAAAGGGGGTGGGGGAGAGGCTTCGGAAATTTCACATCTTCCGTCCACGGCCTTTAAACTAAGAAAAATAGTGTATTTGTTGAAAACTACTTGTTCTAAACGAGTATCAAGAACACACACTCACACATGAATCATAAACTCCGTATTTCGCAAAAAAAAAAAAAATAAAGAGAAGAAATTCTGGAAAAAGTGAAGAAATGTTGGATCTCATTCCTTGGTTTAAAGCTATTTTAAACATTAAATTTATGCTTTTCTTGAAATATTTCAGATATATACAATTCTTCTCACTTATTAAGATGCATTTATCAGAAAAAAAGAGACAGAAAAAATTATTATTTTGTGTCAATCCTTCCCTAATTATCCTTTATTAATTAGTTTTGCGTGTATTTTTTTCCCAAATTTATTTTTTTCACCTTTACAACACTGTTTAGTAAGCAATTAATTATCTTTATAATTTGCATATTTGACTTATTAATCAAAATTCTCTAGATGTAATATATACTAAGTAATGCATCCTTCATTTATGTGTTCCGTTCTGTATTATGCATGCGTGACTGTTTGTATGTAAGTGTGTTTAACTGTGCACATGAATGTGAATATTAAAGAACATTTATTTACTATGATTGTTATTTTCAGAACAAATAAATCTTTTGGCTGTTATGTTATTGATGTTATTATTATTGCTAGTTAAAGGGTGGTGACTTGGCTGAATATTTTGAGTCTTGTAGTATGTAGTTGTGTTAGTCAATATTCTGAGTTCAAATCCAACTCATTTCTTTATCATCATTATCGATGGACCACTCAAAGAGGTATGTATACATTATCATTTTCGTAACATAATTTCTGTAGTATTTCAAGATGTTTCTGACACGTATTTTGATTCACATGGCGGAGATCCAAGATTTCTTCACTTTTCCAAATTTCTTCTCTTTATTTTTTTTTTTTTTTTTGCGAAATACGGAGTTTATGATTCATGTGTGAGTGTGTGTTCTTGATACTCGTTTAGAACAAGAGTTTTACACCAATTACACTATTTTTTTTAGTTATTTAAAGGCCGTGGACTGAAGATGTGAAATTTCCGAAGCCTCTCCCCACCCCCTTTTCGCGTGCGCGAATTTTTTTTTTCATATTCGTTCATAGGAAGTTGTTTTACACCTATTACACCTACACCATTTTTTTTTGATTTTCTGATATTTGTTACGCCCTATATTAACCAAACATGAAATACAGAAGCATTAACGGTGAAACAACAACAAGTGTCTTACGACTGATAACAAGCAAACAAATTTTTCTCTGGCGCAAGGAAAGGAGCCTTATCGGCGATGCCTATAGCGGCGGACGAAAACCGATGTTAACACACGCTGGTCAGAAGCTGAAAGGCAGATTTCGGCAAGCAGTCACGTGACAGAAGAGAGAAAAAGAAAAGAAAGAGAAGCAACCGAAGAGAGAGAGAGAGGAGAGAGAGAGAGGGAGAGAAGAGAGGAGGACAAACGCAACAAAGAGAGAGAAGAGAGAGAAAGAAGGAATCAAGAGAGAGAAAGGGATGGGTTTCGAAGAGCGACCTGTGAGTGCAGAGCGAGACAAAGAAATAGGGAGGGTAGTGACAAACATACATACACATAGATACATAGATACATAGATACATAACACACATATATATATATATATATATATATATAATATATATATATTATATATATATATTATAATATCACGTGATCACGTGACCGACCAGTCCATCAGATGTAGTTACACATCGCTGGTCACAATGCGTTCGCATTGTTTTAAGCCTTCGAATGACGCCACCCCGCTGGCTAAGCGAGCAGGCCAACAGAAGAGTGGGAGAAGAGTGGTGAAAGATTACAGCAGGATCACCACCACCTGTCGAAGCCTCGTGGAGCTTTTAGGTGTTTTCGCTCAATAAACACTCACAACGCCCGGTCTGGGAAATCGAAACCGCGATACTACGACCGCGAGTCCGCTGCCCTAACCACTGGTGCCATTGCGCCTCCACACACACACACACACACACACATATATATATATATATATATATATATATATATATATATATATATATATTACATACATATATGTATTTACCTATCCTCGTGTTCCCTCTCTCTCTGTGTCTATCTATCTATATCTAGCTAACACACACACATACACACACACACACACACACACACACACACACACATATATATATATATATGAGTATATGAATATATATATATATATATATATATTATATATATAATATATATATATATATATATATATATATATACATATAATATATATATATAATATATATATATATTATATATATATATATATATATATATATTCCGTGAGAAACAATTAACTGTTCACCGTCAACAAATATGAGATCCCAGACCTTATCAGGTCCCACTGAGTGAACATTTAGGCATACACACCAGATCACTTTTAAGTTATCTCTACAGATATTCTCTAGAATTGATTAAAAAGTTACGACGTTTAGTATATGAATACGTCAATATAAACAACGCAATTAAATTATTCACCAGAAGCAAATCTTCAACATTCTGAGTTTTCTCAGTTTACCTTTGCTTTGACAAAACCACAGATCAAACATGGACAAATGAAGAAAATCTGTTTAGTAAAAAATACAACCCATGATTGAATAAGCGATAACAAGTTAGTGAAACGATACATTCGTTAACCAATATGGCAGTATATCACCAAGACAGTTTTACACTCTCATGCAGAAACACGTTGACATACAGATACAGAGCGTTATATTTCATACTGTCACATGCGTACAAGCAAGCGGTCTATTTCTCTCGTTTTAGCTACTCTGACAATCTGCTATTCAAATTCTCGTATGACGCATTAAAATAGATTTGCTTTTGGTGCAATTATCATCCACTCTGTCAAATGACTTGGTACTCAAATACTGTCACTCAAATACTGTCAAATGACATCGTGCTCAAATACTGTTCATGCTGACACACGACACAGGCAGTGGACTAACGCAACCTCAAGTTTGAGCGCAATTATCTTTCATATCCTAATATGCAGTCAACACAGGGAGTCAATCCGATTCCATGCCTGACCTTGTGACCGTTTTCAATCAGACAAAGTGTATCTTAACTAATGGAAATTTGTATCATTATCTCTCCATGAAAAGAGCGAATTTTCAAACTCCAATCACAGACAAGATGGATAAAGCATAACTCCAAGTTCCTCCAGTTCACATAACTTTCCACAATTATCAAATTCTGAAACCGGTTAAATTAAAGTGGATAGGAGTGGCTGTGTGGGAAGTATCTTGCTTACGAAGCACATGGTTCCGGGTTCAGTCCCACTGCGTGGCACCTTGGGCAAGTGTCTTCTGCTATAGCCTCGGGCCGACCAATGCCTTGTGAGTGGATTTGGTAGGCAGAAACTGAAAGAAGCCCGTCATGTATATGTATATATATATATATATATATATGTGTGTATGTTTGTGTGTCTGTATTTGTCCCCCTAGCATTGCTTGACAACCGATGCTGGTGTGTTTACGTCCCCGTCACTTAGCGGTTCGGCAAAAGAGACCGATAGAATAAGTACTGGGCTTACAAAGAATAAGTCCCGGGGTCGATTTGCTCGACTAAAGGCGGTGCTCCAGCATGGCCGCACTCAAATGACTGAAACAAGTAAAAGAGTAAAGAGAGTAAGAGTAACTACTTTTCTCTCCATGTCTGTCTCTCTGTCTTGACCTCTCTCTCTCGCTTCAAATGACTGAAACAAGTAAAAGAGTAAAAGAGTAAAAGAGTATATATACATATATACATATATACATACATACACACACACATATAGACAAACATACATACATACATACATACACAGATACATACATACATACATACATACATACATACATACATACATACCCACAGTCCACACACACACACCAACACACGCACACATGCATGTATATATATATTTATAAGAAAGTCCCAAACAAAGCAAGAAGCCTCTTAAGGAGAAATTTAAACGAAAGGAATGAATTTACTTTAGACTTTAAAGAGTTCACATCGTAAGAAGGAGATAAACAATGAGATGGAAGAGAGTTCCAAAACCTGGAAGCTTCAGTGAGGAAAGCTGCATCCTTAGAAAGACTTCCTTATTTGTGGAAGCACAATATCATTCGGATGAAGACGCTGTGAGTTTCGAATCAGGTGAGATGGTACAAAGTGATCTGGAACTATGAAAAAAATTTCCTCAGAGCACATTCTGTAGCAATAACAATAGAAAATACCAAGACTGTCGATGTCACATCGATGTGACAAGAGTTGCAGAGTTGAAACAAGAGAGGGACCAATCAAATTAGATATTCGCTTCTGAACCCGGCCAAGGAGATCCAAGTGACAAGATGGTGCCCAAATATGACAATAGTGTTCCATACAAAAATGAATTGTGGTTTTGTAAAGATACAAACTGGCTGTGGATGTGAGGAAGTCCTTTCATCTATAGCATGTTCATCTTACGGAAAGCAGCCCTTTCGAGTAATTGTATGTAAGAACCCCGAGAAAGATTAGGTGAAAAAATAAGATCAAACATTTATGTACTTGTATCCATTTGTGCGTGCGTGTGTGTGTGTGTGTGAGGGGGGTATTTATTATAGTATATGTACATGTGTATATATACATATATAGTATATGTACATGTATATATATATATATATATATATATATATATATATATATATATATATATACATATATAATATATATACACACATTTCAATATGTGACCGCGTGTGCATCGTTGCCGATTTTCTTTCTCCGTCTTCCCTTCCTTGGAACTCTCTTTCAACGTTTCGAGCGGAGCTCTTCGTCAGAAACATAGAAAAAGGAAAGGTCCAAGGAAGGGAAGACGGAGAAAGAAAATCGGCAACGATGCACATGCGGTCACATATTGAAATGTGTGTATATATATATATCTAGAGAGAGAAGAGAGAGAGAGAGAGAGAGAGAATAATAATTGAGGGTACTGAGAAGCAGCACCTACACGCTAGAGATAGTCGTCAAAAGAGTCTAAAAACCACTTCAAATTACATTACATTCCATTGGCACAAAGCTGAAAGAGAGCAAGTGAATAAAAGAGATTTAGTATAATTTTGAGGTTAATTCTAAATCGTCCCATTTCTGGTTTAATAATGTAAATTACTCTACCGTCATCAGTAGAATATACCAGGAATACATAAATATAAATATATATACATACCCATACAATGGAATGTAATTTGAAGTGGTTTTTAGAGACTGTTGACGTCTGTCTCCAGCATGTAGGTGCTCTTTCTCAGTACCCTAAATTATAATTATATCTATATAATTATATATTTATATTAACATTTACCTATATGCTTTTTATTACATGCTGGCCACTGATAAGATCATTAATTGATTTTATCCTTAATTATGTATGAATTCACTCCGATCCGAATATTTACTGCGGTATTATCTTCATGAAATACGCACGTGGATGAGATCAATACTCGGATTTGCCTCGTATATACGTGTGGATATATGTATATATTTGTATGTATACGAATGTATTTGAATGGGTATGTATATATACGATCTGGGTTTGAAATGTTTCAGACACAGATCGTGTGTCAATAACCAGCTGGAAAATATGTTTTTCCTGAGTTAAAAGGTGGTAACATGGTCCTACACAGGAAAGCCACCTTATGTTGGCAAATATTTTTACTATATATATTATATATATAATATATATATATATATATATATATATATATATATATATACACACACATATACATACATCATACATACATACACATACATACATACATACATACATACATACATACATACACACATGCACACATACATATATACATATACACACACATACATACATAATACACACACACACATATATATTTATATGTACGTATGTATGTATGTACGTACGTAGGTAGATAGGTAGGTAGGTAGATAGGTAGGTAGGTAGATAGGTAGGTAGGTAGGTAGGTAGGTAGGTAGGTAGGTAGGTAGGTAGGTAGGTAGGTAGGTAGGTATGCATTTATGTATGTATGTATTGCCACTTGTTTACTTCAATTAGTAAATGCCGACATGAGATCTCATATGACTAACTAGTAAGTTCAGCTACTGCAGATGTTACACAAACAAGTTCAGACAAAAGTGCCTGGTATTGAGGTCAAATCCTGTTCACGAAGTGCTCATTCTCAGATGCAGTGTTCGATTCTCCGTGTTTCAAATGCTTTACAACCAGTGAAGATAATTTTCCAAACCTATCGATTTTTCCCTCATTTGCACTTGGTCTTTAACATCCACATCAAGAGCCTTAAGGTTGTTTTTGACGACGTCCCTACATCAGTTTATTCCCGAGCACTACTGTTAGCTTGTAGATCAATTCACCTTGTTGCGTGGTCGGTCGATTGCAACTAAACCAGCAACTCCATCAAGCTCGTTTGATGAAGCAGGTCACTTTTGGCATGTCCAGTAAATTCACCGTCATCAATTCGCCGTTTTGTTTTCGTCAATAAAATAGGATATATTTTCTCGGTAAACTTTCATCACAGATATATATATATATATAATATATATATATATATATAAGGCGGTGTTCCAGCATGGCCGCAGTCATATATATATACACACATTATATATATATATATACACACATTTCAATATGTGACCGCATGTGCATCGTTGCCGATTTTCTTTCTCCGTCTTCCCTTCCTTGGACCTTTCCTTTTTCTATGTTTCTGACGAAGAGCTCCGCTCGAAACGTTGAAAGAGAGTTCCAAGGAAGGGAAGACTGAAACAAGTAAAATATATATATATATATATATATATGAATACTAGACCTTAAAAATAGGCACTGGGGGCGATTTGTCACACTAAAACCTTCAAAGCAGTGCCCCAGCATGGCTGCAGTCCAATGACTGAAACAAATATAAGATACAAGACAACATACATACATACATACATACATACATACATACATACATACATACATACATACATACATACATACATACATACATACATACATATATTCTTTCTTATTCCTTTAATAACAAGTAATAACCAGTTTATCGAAGTTCCTGTTTATCAATTTCAGTGTCCATGTCTTTTGTCTATAAAATATCATTGATTCAGTTATGACATCAAAAATATATTGTATTATATATATATATAAATATATCGATAATGAAGCAGCTAGATTTTCAGCGTGGGCTTAAAGATTTTCACCAAAGAAAGTAGCGAATAGATATTATATACTGGATTAACTGTAGTTTAATTGTTGGAACTGATCGCTCAGAAAAAAGTGTCGTCGTCCTTTAGTTGGAAAACTACAGAATATCAGATGGCGGCTAGTGCAATACCGGCTTACTGGCTAAAATAGAAACACCTACTCTGACTTCGTCATACGGAAAAATCAATAGAATTAATACATCATATAATTTCTTATTCATCCACCATAGCCTGTACAGGGAAGATCCTGTTTGTCAATTTCGCTTTCCATTTATTTTATCTATAAATTATCATATTGATTAAGTGACGACACTAAAAGTTTATTTTAGTACTATTTACACAGAAACGGTCAATATCCTTTCAGATCGTTTGTCTGTTTTTAAATAGAACCTTGTGCAATTTTTTTTCCAGGCAGTGGAATCATGGTGGGAAAATTCCAGAGAAGCTTGTTCCTGGACTAGCCTAGCTAAGTTTTATATATATATAAAAAATATATATACATATATATAAAATATATATATACATATATATTATATATATATATACATATACATATACATATATATATATACATATACATATACATATACATATACCTATATATATATACATATATATATATATACATATACATTACATATATATATATACATATATTATACATATATATAATATAATATATATATATACATATATACATTATATATACATATTATATATGTATAATATATATATATTTTTTATAATTTTATATATATGTTTTTTAATAATTTTTTTTTATATATATATATTATATTTTTTTTTTTTAGCTCATTTTGTTTGATCGCTCGAAAATTGACCGTTATTTGTAAAGGTGTAGCGTTTATACTAGTCTTGATAGAATTGACATATCGGTTCTATTTCTAGCAAAAACTGTCCGACAACGGAACGTGAACTCAGAGTAACAGGTTTTGTTGAATTTTCTGCTGCTTTAAATAAAGTATATATTTATATATATATATATATATAACACATAAACGATGGGCTTCTTTCAGTTTTGGTCGGCCCGTGGTTATAGTAGAAGACACTTGCGCAAGTGTCACGCAGTGGGACTGAACCCGGAACCATGTAGTTGAGAACCAAGTTTATTACCACACAGCCACACTTGCGCCTCTACCTCTCTCTGTCTCTGTCTGTCTGTCTCTTTCTCTCTCTCTCTCTCTCTCTCTATCTATATATATATATATATATATATATATATATATATATATATATATATATATATATTTGCATGTAAATGTATATTCTGGAATGTACTTGCATAGCAAGCGACCTATTCTGAGATCGTGTGCTGAAACAAAACAATTGCAGCAAGGAATTTTGTCAGTGAACAGGTCGCAGTCTCAAAACGACGAAAATATTTTGGCAAATTAAATTTAAATGTTGAAGTGAATTTAACGGTTTTTGTGTATTTTTAAATGGCATGTAAACACCTTCCACGCTGCAATTGTATATATTCTATAAATAATAAAGACCTTTTCTCTTAAAGGCACGAGGCCTGAAATTTTTCGGGTGGTGGTGGTGGTGGAGCGGGGAATATTTGACTTCATTGACCCCAGTGTTTCACTGGTATATAATTTATCGTCTCGGAAAGGATGAAAGGCAAAGTCGATCTCGGTGGAATTTGAACACAGAACGTAGCAACAGACGAAATACTGCTAAGTATTTTGCCGGGCGTGCTAACGATCATGCCAGTTTGCCGCCTTTATAACTATAATAATAATAATCTTTTCTACTATAGGCACAGGACCTGAAATATGGGGGTGGGAACAGCCGGTTACATGGACCCCAGTGCTCCGCTGGTCCTTATTTTATTGACTCCTAAAGGATGAAAGGCAAAGTCAAGCTCGGCGGAATTTGAACTCAAAACGTAGTGACGGGTGAATACCTATTTCTTTACTACCCACAAGGGGCTAAAACCAGAGAGGACAACAAGGACAGACAGTCGGTTAAGTCGATTATATTGGACTCAGTGCGTAACTGGTACTTATTTAATCGACCCCGAAGGAGGAAAGGCAAAGTCGACCTCGGCGGAATTTGAACTCAGAACATGGCGGCAGACAAAATACCGCTAATCATTTCGTCCGGCGTGCTAACGTTTCTGCCAGCTCGTCGGGTGAAATACCGTTAAGCATTTCACCGAGTATCTAGCGATTCTGCCAGCTCACCGCCATAATAATAATAATAATAATATTAATAATAATAATAATAATAATAATAATAATGATAATGATAATAATAATAGTTTCAAATTTCGTCACAAGGGCAGCCATTTTGGGGGAGGAGATGAGTCGACTAGACAACATCGACCCCAGTGGTAAACTGGTACTTATTTTATCCTCTCCGAAAGGATGAAAGATAAAGACGACCTCGGTGGAATTTGAATTCACAACGAAACACCGCTAAGCATTTTGACCGCGCGCAAACGATTCTGCTAGCTCGCCGCCCTAGTAATAATAATAACAATAATAATAACAATAATAATAACAATAATAATAATAATAATAATAATAATAATAATAATAATAATAATAATAATATATTTACCTACGCTATGTCCAACGTGTCGATGCTCCTCTAAATGTGATGTTTCACAGATGGCTTCCTTTATCGTAAATATGATGCGATGTTTTATAGATAGACTACTATAATTTTGTTAAAACTTAGAGATGTTATTCATAAATTTCTGTATATAATCGGTTTATTACCTAACACTCCATTGTATTCTTTACGCGAAACTGATTGGTAAGACCAGCCGCGATGGATATTTAATACTATACATTACGGGTAATTTACCTATTCTGCTGACAGATATACAAGTGCATCTTTTCCCTGACTTATGGTCTCTTAGACAACTCCGTCGTGTATATATATATATATATATATATATATATAACGGTTTAGGATCAATGAAATACTGAATGTGCAATACAAGAGTGTTTTCACCACTCCATTGGTGCACTTGCAAATAGCTATGCCTGATGTGTTCTTGGCCAACACAGCTCTACACAACGAAATGGGCTATTATTGATAGAGTCAATATAACGGTAACTGATGTGATATCGGCCATTGATGAAATGAGCTCAAACTCAACCACGGTCCCTGGTGGATTTCCTGCAATTCTACTAAAGAAATGCAAAGGGGCTCTAGCAAAACCACTTCAGATTCTCTTCCAGAGCTTCCTAACAACTGGGAGACTTCTCAAAACGTTAAAGGAGGTAGCAAAGCAGATGCTAAAAATTATAGCCCTGTTTCTCTAACCACCTACGTCAGAAAAGTCATGGAACGCATTGTCATGAAGAAACTAATTGCGTTCCTTGAAGATAATGACATGCTTCTTGATACCCAGTATGGCTTTCGCTCAAGAAGAAGCTGCCTTACATAGCTTTTGCAGCACTATGACTGAGTTTTGAAACAATTAATGAATCACTCAAACGTGGATGTGATATATCTCGACTTTGCAAAGGCCTTTGATAAGGTTGATCATGGGATGATATATCACAAGCTACGGAGGCTTGGCATAGCCGGGAAACTCGGAGAGTGGTTGCATGACTTCTTAAAAGATAGAAGCCAGGCTGTAGTAGCCAAAGGATCCCTCTCAAAGGAGACAGTAATAGAGAGTGGGATACTTCATGGAACTGTATTGGGGCCGCTGCTATTCATGGTGGCTCTTTCAGACATGTCATCAGTTATGCAGACAGCCACACTTACTTGTTATGCCGACGATACAAAAGTAGCACAAACAGTCAAGGAACCTTCTGATACTAATCTTCTACCTAGATGCCATATATAAATGGGCCGAAGATAACAACATGCAATTTAATGCCGGCAAATACCAAGCCCTCCGCTACCAGCTAATTGGTGCTCAGAAGTCGCAACAACGATACTTTGGGCTAAAAGGATCGGCAATCCCAGAATCACATACGGTGCGTGATATCGGGATTGATATGAGCATTGAGGTCTCGTTTCACACGCATATCGCCAAGATGGTGGCAGCGTGCAGGCGAATGGTCGGATGGATTCTGAGAACCTTCAGAACGTGGGACCAGGAAACTATGCTGGTCCCATCGAGACATTTGTCCTCAGCCGTCTGGACTACTGCTCTTAACCGTGGCCACCCAACAGTGTGAGACTAATAGCGGAACTTGAGGCGGTTCGGCGATGTTATACAAGGAAGATAGCATCAATGGAACAGTTGAACTACTGGGAGAGACTGAAAGAGTTACGACTCTACTCCCTGGACCTAAGACGGGAGAGGTATGCAGTGATATGTGTGGAAGGTACTGGAGGGGCTGGCACCAAACTTTGGAATCGAAAGCTATACCAGACCCTAAACTGGACATCACTGTACTGTTTCAAAGGGCTCATCTGTCCCATCTAAAGTGAGAACCATGTACTGAAATAGCTTGGGATTCAAGGGCCCACAGCTATCTAACGCCTTGCCAAAACATCTAAGCATCCATTGTGTTGGAGTAGATGTTTTCAAGAGAGAACTTGACCTCTTGCTATGAAATGTCCTAGATGAACCAAATATCAAGGCATAAACTCAAAAGAGGGCAGCAGTGTCGAACTCCTTCCTTCACCAAAAGCCAATCACATAAAATTGGTCATTTAGAAGGTGATAACATTGGCGGTGCCCCAGCATGGCCACAGACTTAAGGTTGAAACATATAAACGAATAAAAGAGTATATATATATATATATATATATACATACATGCATTTGTGTATGTGTATATGTGTGTATACACATATATATATATACCGTCCATACATACACACACATAGATACATACATAAATACATGCATATGTGTATGTGGACGTGTGTGTATACACACACACACACACACACACACACACACACACACACACACACACACACACATATATATATATATATATATATATATATATATATATACATTTTGAGGATTGTTAACTTTGATGCCATTACATGTGAATTTGCATCATTCTCATTTTCTTGACGCATTGAAGCATTACGTCGAAAGATTTCCGCATTTTTGAAATTTTTTTTTTATATGTACGAGAGTTTTATCGTTTTTCGTCGTTCCAACTGGAAAGCATAGAAAATATCTCACAATCCTTAATTCGTATATAGTGTTTTGACTTATTCTAAAGTATGTAAAGAAGGCTTGGTTTAAATGAGGCGATCTTTGTAACGTATGCACAATCTCGTTGTGTTTTCCTGTGATAGTTAATATCGTTCCTTTTGTTTAAGCCAGATTTAGAGATGCATGTGATTTCGACTTTAGCATTGTCCCTTTTATCTATTTATTTATCAATTTATTTATCTATGTATTTATTTATTTATCTGTTTATTTATTCATTTATTCATTCATTTATCTTTTACTTGTCTCAGTCGCTAGACAACAGTTATGTTGGGGCGCCGCCTTGAAGAGTATTGTCGAACAAATCGACCGCAGTACTTGTTTTTCTTTTGTACTTATTCTATCAGTCTCTTGCTAGGTTACGAGGAAGTAAACAAACTGACGCCGGTTGTCAAGAAGTAGAAACACAACACAAACACACACACACACAAACAAACAAACATACAGACACACACACATACAAACACAGATACGACGGGCTTCTTTTAGTTTCCTATTTCTTTACTACCCACAAGGGGCTAAACGCAGAGAGGATAAACAAGGACAGACAAACGGTTTAAGTCGATTATATCGACCCCAGTGCATCACTGGTCCTTAATTTATCGACCCTGAAAGGATGAAAGGCAAAGTCGACCTCGGCGGAATTTGAACTCAGAACGTAGCGGCAGACGAAATACCTATTTCTTTACTACCCACAAGGGGCTAAACACAGAGAGGACAAACAAGGAGTGCATAACTGGTCCTTAATCTATCGACCCCAAAAGGATGAAAGGCAAAGTCGACCTCGGCGGAATTTGAAGCGGCAGACGAAATACTTATTTCTTTACAACCCACAAGGGGCTAAACGCAGAGAGGATAAACAAGGACAGACAAACGGTTTAAGTCGATTATATCGACCCCAGTGCATCACTGGTCCTTAATTTATCGACCCTGAAAGGATGAAAGGCAAAGTCGACCTCGGCGGAATTTGAACTCAGAACGTAGCGGCAGACGAAATACCTATTTCTTTACTACCCACAAGGGGCTAAACACAGAGAGGACAAACAAGGAGTGCATAACTGGTCCTTAATTTATCGACCCCGAAAGGATGAAAGGCAATGTCGACCTCGGCGGAATTTAATTGCGATTAACAAAACTCCAAGCAGGTCATTGTTTAATGAATATGGTGCATTGTCTTCTCCTATTACATCAAAGCTAAAAGACAGAGTCAAGCGTACGTGTGTGTTTGTGTGTGTGGATGGAGAGGTTGGTTGTGTATGCGTTTCGTCCAGGAGCATGTTGTTTGTGCAAAAAAGGCAATCATAGAGATTAAATTATTTAATTTACTGTATTATAATACTAGATATATAAATGTTAAATGCCGTTAAAAATGTAAGTAAATGAATAAAATTGGTCTAACCCCTTATATGTGTGACCTGATTTTGTATGACAAAAATTGGTGCGAGCAAATTTATATGCGCACCTGAATTAATATACCACATGCCGTATTTATTCATGTTTAATATGCAATTGTATATAAAAATCTCAGAAAATATATTGCGTATATAACACAGACTGTATAGCGGTGCTAAAATAATTGCAATTTTTTATTTTGTTTTGCATTCATTTGACCAAATCCACAACTACTTTGGCACCACACTGGTTCTCATATATAATGCAGGTCCCAAACATAAAAGTTTTAAATTTAGCGGGGAAAGCGTGTATTATATAAATTATATACATCCATGCATACATATATATATGTGTGTGTGTGTATGTGTATAATTGTATATATATATATATATATATATATATATATATATATATATATATATATATATATATATCTTTAACAATTCACACTAACGACTTTTATTACTTTTATTCCTACCTCATTCATCTAATTGTATATATCCTTTTCATAAAAAGCCTTTACTTATTTTTGATTTCCAATGTGCATTTTCGCTTATTTTTCTCCTTACTTTCCCCTTACATTTCCTCGTGTAGTTTCTATTTTCCTTTCGTAACATATTTCTATTATACACACACACACACACACACACACACAACACACACACACACACATATATATATATATTTATATAATATAATATAAATATATGCAGGTATACATATATACATGTATATGTATATATACATATGAATACGAAGATTAATACATCTGCATATATTTTTATTTCTACTATCAGTTATACAGCATATCGCTTTTAAATGTATCTGAACACACGCTTCTGTTACGTAGTCAACTAGCAATTGCACTTGCACCAGTTACTTTAGACTGGTTATAAGTCTATGCAACTTCATTCAGAGTCTGCCCACTGTGTATGTAGGTTTAGCTATCGTTATTTTGTTAAGTTACTATAGTTTTTCAGTGCAAAGATGTGAGAGGAAGATTTGGAGACCTGGTGCGGCTATAAAAATTGTTATAGGGTTGACTTTATCCTGACCTTAGGTTTGAAGTTCGAATTGAGAATGCTAGACATTTAATTGGGTCAAAGAATATTTTTAAAGCCCTAGCCTAAGGTGGATTGTGAGTTAGTGATGCTCAGATATTATGCACAATTACTGGTTAGTAATTCAGATATGCAGTGGATATTGCAAGCATGAAGTGGATTCGATCCACCATAGCAAAATTTAAATTAACACAGCAACAGAACTTTTCCCACGGTGAAACAATGGTTTTTCTCTGACGGCAGATTGCCTTTAGCTAGGCCGAAATAATGTCTTCACCACTTGCCTTTATAACCTATCTCTTCTACTTCACCAAAAGCTAGAATAGAGATAACAAGACCACCAACTAAATCTATTGTTCTCAATGATATATCTATCCTTATGGATGGTTATAAAAGTAAGCACACCCCAAGCAAAAATCAGTTAGTCACAGTCGGTGACCACTCAACCAGTTAGTCACTTTGGTGACAACGAAGTCTGACTGACCAGCTACAACCTTGATCAGAGGGAGAAATGAAGTTTACTGTCAGCAACTGTGAGACAACACTCTACAACCCTCACTAGCTCTAATTCAGTTCTCTTACAACATCATTCTATCTCTCTCCGCAGTTACTACTAAACAATGAAGAGAACATGAACACAAAATTTACTTTGTGATTTATCATAACCTGCCCGTCGAGGAAAGGTATTGTAAGGTAACGGTAAATAAATACTTCCTTAAAACTTCATGCATTGTCCATCTTTCACATCTTACAACTTGCCGTCATAACAACAAAAAAGTATGAGATACGTGGAACTTAACTTGTGAGGCCAATTCGAAATTTTTCCGTGTATAAATCAAGTTTTAAGTTACATGCAGTTCCGTCTTCCTACATGTGTTACAAGTATTTCTAAAGATATGTTTTTTAGTTATGGAGAATACTGATTACTAATTGATGTAGGCATACCAGATATCTAGCTTGCTCATCCCAAGTATCAGTATTCTCTATAACTAAAAATACATATCTTTAAAATTTCTTGCAACACATATCTCGACGGAACTACATGTAGTTTAAAATTGATTTATACAAAGACATAAATTTCTAATTGGCTTCACAAGCAAGTTCTACGTAACTCATATATTTAATTATATCTGAACTACTAACTAGTAATTGTGCACATTATCTGAATATCATTAATTCATAATTCATCCTAAGGCTAGGGTTATCAAAAAATATTCTTTGACCTAATTAAAGGTCTACTATTCTCAATTCGAACTTCAAACCTTTGCACTGAAAAACTATAGTAACCTAACAAAATAACGATAGCTAAACCTACATACACTTAGTTCGCTTCAAACCACGCCAGTGAGCGGACTTTGAATGAAGTTGCATAGACTTATAAGGAGTCTAAAGCAACTGATGCAAATGTAATTGTAAGTTGTCTATGCAGCAGAATCGTGCATTAGACTCATTTAAAAGAAATATGCTGCATAATTGGTAGTAGAAATAAAAATACATGCAGATGTACTAATCTCTGTACGCATTGCAATTGGCTTAGATATACACTCGATAAAATATTTATAATCCAACGAAGCGAACCTTGGATTTACCTATTAGATGAAATACTGTGGAGTTGTTTACCTACGTGTTCCATACAACTTGATGCGGTTAGTCATAACCTATATCATAACTGAATGCTCGTACGGTATCCGCCCGGATACTATATCGCTATCTAATCTCTCTCTGTATGTGTGTGTGCATGTGTCTGTTTGTGTGTGTGTGTAAATTAAAAGGTTCGTGAGAACTTCGATCGCCGTGACTTGTGACCTTTTGATCAAGGTTTGCATTAAAGTTCGGCACATGGAACGTTAAAGTACATAAAAGATCAGAATTAATCAGTGGCAAGCGATGGAACTCGCAACTATCTGCGTCGACAAAGACGAATTCTTCCTTAACTTTTTTATATGTCGGAAATTATTTGTTTTCCCCGGAAAGTTTGTAACTTAAAAGTCAGTACTTTTTGTACAATATAGTACTTTCCAGTTGCGTAAAGTCTAACCGATAAAATAATACCAGCTTGACCGGATATTTTATTTTTTTTTTAAATGATCTACAACTTTACTTTATTTTCCGGTTATTGTGAATCACTCCATTGCCACTCCTACATTCACATATAGGATTTCTCCCTCGAATTGCAAAATGCTAAAAGAGAGACACGAATCTAATTAAACCAGTCATAAAAAGGACCGCCGAGAAGCTAATTATCGTCTTTGTTTTTGTTAATATATTCTTATTATAACTGAGTTTACGTTTGAACCTGAAACCAAAGCCATGCAATCATTCCTTACTCTAACTATTTATTACACCCTCCTTACATAAGTCAAACACTAATCCATCTCATACGTAAATCAACCATCTGAAGTAATAATCTCCATCTGAAGTAATAAAACAGAAATAACCTCACTCTCTTACACTACTCATAACACTGGCGGAATGAAACAGAATATGTAAGTTAACACTTGTCCGACACCACTTCCAGTCACGTGAGTGACAAGAAATTGTCCGAGTCGGAAACCCTGAGGATTACATTCCGAATGTTCTAGATGAGTGCTGCGCACCACCAAATAATTTCTTATCTTTTATCTTTTTTTACTTGTTTCAATCTTTGGACTGCGGCCGTGCTGGAGCACCGCATTGAGAAGTTTAGTCGTACTAATCGACCCTAGTACGCGTACTTACTTTGAAGTCAGGTACTTACTCTATCAGTTTCTTTTTGCTGAACCACAAAGTTACGGGGACGTAAACAAACAAACATAGGCTGTGAAACAGTGTGGGTACATAAACACAATGACACAACCCAACACACTCATATATATATATATATATATATATATATATATATACAAAATAAGGGGCTTAAGTTCATAGGTGATCTAAACGATTAGGACGCTAGGTAATTACGGTAACGGATTATTAGGCCTCCAAGGTTATAGCCGAGACGATAGCTATGGAGCCATTGCAGATTTCCGATATAGCGGATATATAATTGTTAAAGAGGACAACAAACTTTAAGGCAAGGCAATCATCTCAAGTTATATACATCATTATTATTAGAAAAAAATTCAAAGTCTTACAGCTGTTTCTGGGATATCCCAGAGTACGGGATATTCCGTCGTCGGAGACAAATAGGGGAAATGAGAAGGGTATAGATTAATGAAGTGACGATATAGATGACAGGAGTAAAAGAATATGCTTCTTTTTTGTTGTCTTCATCTCTTTATTCCTTCCCTCCTTTCCCCTATGTCGTCATTTCGTTAATCTATACCCTTCTCATTTTGCCTATTAGTCTCCGACGACGGAATATCCCATACTCTGGGATATCCCAGAAACAGCTGTTAAACTTTGATTTTTTTTCCAATGATAATAATGTATATAACTTGAGATGTTTGCCTTGCCTTAACGTTTGTGTGTATACATACATACATACATACATACATACATACATACATACATATATATACATATATACATATATATATATATATATATATATATATATATATATATATATATATATATATATAAAATATTATTCGAGACAAACCACTATTTTGCAAAACAAACAAGGAAAGACTTAATCAATACATAAATTTTAATAAATAGTCAAAATATTATTAGAAAAAAATTCAAAGTCTTACAGCTGTTTCTGAACTCTGAGCAGAAGTAAGAACCCAGAACTAATATGACAAGGTATTTTGCCCAACGCGCCAACGATTCTACAAGTTTATTACCACGAAGAGCATGCATGTTAAACAATCAAAACTTGCTGATAGATGGAAAAGCATGACTATTTATTAAAATTTATGTATTGATTAAGTCTTTCCTTGTTTGTTTTGCAAAATAGTGGTTTTGTCTCGAATAATATTTTATAATATTTTACTATAAAATCGATTTAATCCTAAATCTGATTTTTTCCCTGTAAATTTGGATTTATTCCCTAATATTTATTATTATTATTATATATATATATATATATATATATATATATATATATATATACAACAATTAAAAGGGTGGCTTATTAGCATTTATTTTGTACATTGATTAGATCTGGCTTAATTTATTCTGCCTTCCAAGAACTCAAATTGTAAGATATCGCAAGGAATCTCGTTAGTCACTGTAACAATTCTGCCAATCCACCTCTCTGGACTCATACTTTGTTTTACCAACCCTTGAAAAGATGAACAGCAAAGTTAGCTACGACATGTTTTGAACTCTGAGCAGAAGTAAGAACCCAGAACTAATATGACAAGGTATTTTGCCCAACGCGCCAACGATTCTACAAGTTTATTACCACGAAGAGCATGCATGTTAAACAATCAAAACTTGCTGATAGATGGAAAAGCATGATAATGTCTGATCTTTCGTGGCAAGAACACGTTTGCAAATTTGAAAGAAAGGGATAAACACACATCGAAGGCTCGGCTTCCTCTTCAGAATCAGAAATGGCGACCCGCATTAGAATATTGAGAGAGTACAGCTGTTACATATGCTAACATTCTAGACCGCACCTTGGTAATAAATAAAATGAATAAATGAAATAAATATATTAAATGAAATAAATGAAATAAATGTGAGTCCATCCGACGACCACTTGACAGAGATTCATTCCTCAACACAGTATGAAGTCTATCTCACACACTACACTCACAATTTCATTTTTTATCGCCTTCTAAATTTAGTTAGTACTCACACAACTCCTCTTACTAATCGTCTCTGTCGTCACCCTGTCACCTACTTTTCAGTTATTCTTTTATTCTTTTACTTGCTTCAGTCATTGCGTTGCGGCCATGCTGGGGCATCGACTTCGAGTGTTGACTTGATCAAATTAAACCCCAACACTTTTAAACTCGGTATTTATTCTGTCGCTCTCTTTTTGGCAGACCAACAAATTATAAGGACGTAACCAACACCAGTTGTCAAGGGATGAGAAACAAGCACAGTTACACGCAGACACACGTACACACAAACACACACACACACACACACAACACACACGTACACACACACACACACACACACGTACACACACACACACACACACGCGCGCGCGCGCGCGCGCGCGCGTTTCGGCACGCTTCAGCGCAGTTTTCGTCAACCAGCTTCCCTTCATAAGGGATGGGTTGAACCATTTATAGTAAAAGAGTCATACATAAGGTGCTGCACTGTTGAATTGAACCCCAAGCCTACGCAGCAATGTGTGAGTCTAATCTTTCAGTCTTCCAGATGGCATTCCACAGCACTGGGACCCTTCCCACCTTTCCTTACCAATGTCTTCCTTACACGCATCAGCTTGCAGAGGTTGACCGTGAATATAACTTTAGAACAACATAAACAACAACAACAACAACAACAGCAGCAGCAGCAGCAGCAACAACAACAACTCAGTACGCTTGTGTCACATAGCCAACTGGAAACGGTGTTTCCTGGGGCTAAATAGCAGAAGCATTCCTCCCTTTACTGGGACTGCCACATTAAGTTGGCAACAAACCATCATTTATCATGCTGTTACTGTATAAATCTCTCTGAGAGATTTAGAAATGTAATATTTTTAATATTATTAATATTTTTTAAATACATTTCTTTATAGTACAACTTATATTCTCTTCGTTGCTTGGTATGTCGTTTTAGATATTGCTAATGATTTCCTAAAAATTAATATTATTAATATTTTTTAAAATACATTTCTTTATTGTACAGCTTATAATAAGATACTAGCTGCTGTTCAGTATCTCTCTGTATGGTAATAAACAAATATTTTCTTTGATTTCCATTCAATCCCTTCGGCAGAAATAACTGTTTTTACAACCCTACTAAAATTAAATCTAATTAACTCTGTTTGTAGCTGTTCTCTTAAATCGCTAAAAAAACAACTTTTTCTTAGCCTGAAGCATTCTTGGTTTATTATTCTTGTCGAGATGGTCAATCTTCTCTCGTCATTCTATAACAAAATGCTTCCTCGATTTCAGTTTGCATATACTTTTATTGCAATTTAGTTTTATATCTATTAACAAGTGATTTACTTTACTTTTTTTCTCTATAAGCAACAGTCTTTTGATAATTAGTAAATAATTAAATAAAATGTCACTATTTGAACCTGCATACAACTTGATTTTAATATGGTTTTCTTAGTGTATTTATTTAAATTATTACCCTATTTGACTCGTAAAATAATGTCTTAATATTTTTCATTCTCTTTTAAATTAATACTCTACATGTTTTCTCCATCTTTATAACAATAAATCACTAACAATATATCAGTAAAGATATTTATCCTGTTCTGTCGTTAATGTAAACAATACTAATCATACATATCCACAAAGACATATAATATATTAAAACTATGTAAACTTCGTGCATTTTCCTTCTTTTACTTTATATATATTTTTTTTTCCATTCTAACTCACCACGTGGGGGTAATCGAAATACTCTTCCTCTCTTTTCTAACTCTACACTTCTTCATTTGGCCGAACTTGTTCTTTCCCTCAACTGATTCTCGTTCACTGGGAAGTTTTACCTACAGATTCGGGAGTGGCCATGGGAAAGAGAATGTGACCCAGCTATGCGAACCTGTTTGTTGCCTACGTTGAGGCCCACAATTCTCAGAATTCACTGGTCCTACTCCCGAACTATACAGTCGTTACCTCGATGACTGTATCGGTGTGACCTCACTCACCCGCGAACAAATGGATTACTTCCTCTCCTTTGTCCAATCCTTCCATCCGGCCATCGAATTCTCTTGCACTATCTCTCTTTCGTTGAATTTCTCGACATTTCTGTCAGCATACATCACTCCGCTCTCACGACCTCTATCCACTACAAATACACTAACTCACACTTCTACCTTAACTTAGGTGTCAATTTGAGAACAGTGCAATCTGAAGACATGTACTGAGAGTGATAAAAATCAAACATTCAGTCAATATTATGGTGTTTGGAGTGATCACCAGTGATGGCGTCGTTATGCCTCCATTCATCTTTTCACACGGCCCCAGACTCAACACAGAGGCCTCCATCAAGTGCCTAGAAGAGGTAGTGCTGCCCTGGGTCAAGAAGGTGGCTGCTGGAAGAGCCTATATTAGGCAACAGGACTCTGCACCATACAACGCAAACAGGAGAATCCAGTCATAGCTGTCAGACAATTTCAGCGACCACATAACCCCTATCTGGCCACCCAGCTTCCCACACTGCAACCCCCTTGAATATTATGTGTGGGGCGCAGTTGAGTGAGAGACCAACAAAACTCCTTGTAGCTGAAGGCAATTATTACAGCAGCATTTACCAACTTAAACAAAGGAACCGTCCTGAAGAGTTGCTGGAGATTACGAAGTCGTCTGGAGTCGGTGGTTGAGGCCAATGGCGATTTTATTGAATAAATTTACTCTTTAATATTTCAAGATATTTTAATATAATTTTGGTAAATATATCTGTTAAAATAAGATGTCAGTGTTATTTTCATTTTTGAGTAATTTAGACGACAATGTATTCTGTGCACCCTGTATATATATATATACACACACACATATATATATATATATACGACAGGTTTCTTTCAGTTTCCGTCTACCAAATCCACTCATAAAGTTTTGGTTGATCCGGGTTTATAGTAGAAGGTTCTTGTCTAAGGTGCCACGCAGCGAGAATGAACTCGGAACCATGTGGTTGGGAAGTAAGCTTCTTACTGCATAGCTATGCCTATGTATATGTGTGTGTGTTGTGTGTGTGTGTGTGTGTGTGGGTGTGCACTGTGTTGCATGAATGTGTGTATCTGAGTGTATGTGCGCGTGTATTTGTCCTTAACCACCGCTTTAAAACCGGTGTTAATGTGTTTATGTCCCTGTAACTTACCAGTTCGGTGAGACCGATAGAATAAGTATTAGGTTTAAGAAAAAGTGTTGATGTCGATTGGTTCGACTAAAATCCTTCAAGGTGGTGGTCCAGCATGGCCGCAGTTAAATGACTGAAACAAGTAAAAAATAAAAGATACATTCATATATATATATATATATATATATATATATACATTCATTGCCCACAAGGGGCTAAACATAGAGAGGACAAATAAGGGCAAAGGTATTAACTCGACCAGAACGGGACAGTGCGTTACTGGTACTTAATTTATCGATTCCGAAAGGTCGACCTCGGCGGAATTTGAACTCAGAACGCAACGCAGACGAAATACCGCTGAACATTTCGGCCGGCGTGCCAACGATTCTGCCATCTCGCCGCCCTATCTATCTATCTATCTATCTATCTATCTATCTATCTATCTATTAAAGGGTGTAACTCTTTCTACGGAATAACACGGAAGGGGTCAATATATTGAGCAAATATCAAAGTTACAGGTGGGAGAGGTGACATTCGTTTATCATTCTCCTAGTCCGACCAATACATTTTCAAAGTGGAAATACAATCAAATATATACATATATATTTTTTTATTATAATCCTAAGGTTGCGCCATCACAATATATATACAGAAAATTACATCAGATAAAATAAATTAAATGAAAATCAGGAGCAGGTGAGATGTTTAAAAGATTTACAATAGTCCTCGAATGAAGTAAAATTGAATAGAGTAAGGTTATTTAAAACTGCCCTCGAATGAAATAAAAATAAGGCAGTTCACGAATTAAATAAAAAATATAATGAAGTGAGATATCTTACGATCGTTTCAGGGAATACACAAAGCAAAAACCTATTCTTTCGACTCTGGTGGCCGCATTTCCTTCATCAGAGATTACATTTTTTTAAGTTTAGGTTTTTTTAAAGTTTGATTTAAAAAAAAAAGAGATTTTCAGACAACAACTGAGTGATATTGGTAATATACATATGGACTCTCTCGTCGCTAGACGACGTATTCCGGTTCGACAATTTCTACCGTACGGACGTGTGTTTTTTGATCGCTGTGTCAATGTGCTATCTGCTTGAACCGTATGAACCTCTTGTGTCTTTTTGCTGTTCCTTGAATTCAACTACGCTTAGCGGTTGACGTTTCACGAAGACTAGTAGGTTTGCCCCATTGGGAGTGACCTACCAATAATAGATCTATTGGACAGACCAACTTGCTTCAGTGAGCAACCCACCGACGTTAGTATGGAATTAAAACTAATGGAAAACAGCGCTCACTTACCAGAATTCTACGATGAAACCTTCCCGCCTCTCACTCAAAAGAATTGAACACATGCCAAAATAAAGCATCGGAAAAGGCATACAGCCCATTTGGGGTAAAACAACTAATGTAGCAAGTGGCGAAATATATACAGTACTGTGGAAGTAAGGTTCGCTTCTGAAGAAGACGCAAAGAGATACTTCACAGTGCCTTTGCAGAGAAACGAGTTGGTGTTGTTACCAACGTACATGGGTCGACGTACTTCAAAAATAAATATAAGGTAGGTCCCACCGGAAGTCAATGTGGTGTGGCTTATGGCAGCCGTACTGCTGAACCTGGAGGATAGAGCCACTATCCTTCAGGCCACCAGGCTACACCAGCAGAACTGATGGGGCCAAGGTCTGGAGCTAATAATTCAGGCCACCCTGAGGGACTTGGAAGAAATACCAGAACAAGTAATACTACCGGACGAGACCATATGAAGAGTCATGGTGGAAGGAAGAAGTCCAACGTGCTTTAAGTGTGGGCAAAAGCGCTACGTAAAATCCACGTTCCCATAGGTCCTACAACCAGAAGCACCCCCTCCACTTAGCAACCCACCTCAGTCTGACGACCCGAAAGAAAGCAAAGGGGAACCAACCAGCACCGCGACGAAGCAACCCATCAACCTACCACAAACTGTCGACCCGAAGGAAGACAGAAGATAGTCAATCAGTACCACAATTGAACAACCCACCAACCCACCACAGACTGACAACCCGAAAGAAAACAGAAGTGGACCAACATCACGATAAAGCAGCCTTTAGGAAAGGCGCCACAGAGGGAAGTGGACAACACCAAGAAGGACACCTCAAAGGAACCACCACCAACCTTGTTCGAAGAGAGAGACGACGGATGGACAATGGTTAAAAAGAGGGGGAAAATGAAAGGTACGACCCTCGCACTCATAAAAAAACATCAAAGACAACCAAAAACACGCATCCACAACATACACACACAAACCAGAAACACCCTACTCAGCTACCTCAAACAAAGAAGCCATCAAAGACAACAAAGACAACCAAAACCCCGCACTCGAACAATACATACGCTGAACACACACATCCTACTCATTTTTCCCAAACAAAGCCACATATAAGCCATTAGCACAAGAGATATCACCGCCAGCAACATCGGGGGAAAATATACCACCCCAGCTAAACATACATACAGAAATTCACGTGTTACCCCATAATTTGTCCCTCCAGACTCGAACACCAGAGAACTCAAAAGACAATCTAATGTTCTTTTCCATCAATTGTTACACGTCATTCAACCCAATTTGCCTGGCCTGTACTGTGAATGAAGAGTGTATGCCTTGTTGCATGTGTAAGATAATTGAATGTGAATAGCAGTGATCCTAAAAGAAGATCAAAATACAATGTGACATTCCTTTTTCATCAAGTGTTACATGTTATCTAATGTTGCTTCAACCCATTTTGTCTGTCCTGATTTGTAAATAAAGAACGCATGCCTCGTTACATGTGTGAGATGACTTGGACGTAAGTACCAGTGATTCTAAAAGAGGATCAGTGATGATGCGTGGTTTGTGGGGTCCCCGTGTCCATCACTCCATTTTCATCATTTCCACCCTTTCATCATCTATACGCTATTTTGACCCCAATATTTTGTCTGTCCTGTATTGTCCCTCTATATCGGCCCTAGTGGCTAATAAAGAATGAAATTTATTGCCGAATAACCACAGAGATGATTTGTTTATAGTGATCAAATATTTTGTGTTCACATAAGCTCGCTCCTTCCATCAATCAAATCATCGACATTAGCTGTACAGGTGCACCTTCTGCCACATGTTAGATGACGAAAAGATCACAGAGCAGCGTGAAATGAAGTGCTTTGCCCAAGAACACAACGCAACGCTCGGTCTGGGAATCGAAACAACGATCTCGCAATCGTGAGTACAACACCCTAACCACTAAGCCACGCACCTTCACTATCTCTCTCTCTCTCTCTCTCTCTCTCTCTCTCTCTATATATATATATATATATATATATATATATAATATATATATATATATATATATATATATATATATATATATATATATATACATACAACGTGTTTGTGTATGTATGTATTTGTTAGTATAAGGTGACTTTCAAAATAGATAATTCTGAGCAAGCTGTGCTAGACCAATGGCAGCAGTTTATGAACAGGAAATAGCCACAGAAACATGAGCAAAACACGGACGCTTGTAGATATATATGTAAACCATTCGACAATGGAGACACCGATTAAAAAAAATATATTGCGTTTCAGGATTTCGTCTCCGACATCAACAATGATTTATAAAGAATGAATGAAATTAGTGATGTGACTTGCAACATATATTAGAAACTGCCTAGTAATGCAGTTGATATTTTGGTGGTAGATGTTTCATCAATTTCTTATCAGCTGAAATTGACGTGTACGTGGTTTAGTATTCCGCAAATATATGCATCCTTACCATAATTCTTAGGCTGAGTCAACGATATCTCTCTCTATATTAAAGCTGAATTTGTCTGTGCATGGCAGGTTTGGTAGCCTTCAACTAACACTATCTCCTCCGAGACCCTGCGGCGCAAGTTGACTAAAATTGAGAGTTTGATAGAAGAAGGCTTGCCCTTCCTTCCGTAGAAGAATCAGACCATGTTAACACCAAAAATTATTTACATCAAAAAGGTGCTTTTTTCTATGAAAATCCCTATTTTTTACGAACTTTTGACTGCTGTGTCGCCATTTTTTGGTGTATTTCAACCAGAAAAATGTTCACTTAAAGAGAATAACAAGCTACATAATGCAAACTTTTTACTTTTCAAAAATTCCAATTCTAAAGGGTCGAAACAAACCCGAACAATGCCGGGCGATACTGCAAGTAATGCTATAAAGTTGACCCTTTGATGACTAGTACAACTCAGAGGAAGAAAATAAGAGAGAGAGAGAGGGGGAGAAAGAGGGGAGAGAGAGAAAAGAGAGAGAGAGTGAGGGGAGTAAGATAGGAGAATCGATTCCAGTGCTAAACTAATATTGTATTTCATCGATCCTGAACAAATGAAAAGTGAAGTTGATCAAGGCAAGATCTGAACTCAGGTTGAAGACAGCGAGAACGAATATCACCAGGGCTTGCATTCGACGACTCTGCATCGACGATTCTGAAAATCAATCGTTTTAAATGATACAATGCTATAAGTTACAATATCGTACAAACACATAATCGAAGCCTCAATGTTGTCACTCGATTCGTTGAAAACAGCAGCCAAATCATCTTTAAATCATTCCAGTACTATAGAACGTAGGAAGGACACAATGGCCAACGTGGTCCGAGATACACATATCTAAATAAAAACGAGATGGACCTATACAATAACAACAACGAAAACAACATCAACAATTAGCTTGTGTGTGATGAACAAGAAACGCTAAAATTCAGATTTATGGAGAGTAATTTGTCTTTAGTTCCAACTAAGCACACACACACACACAATTATATACCTATTTCTTTACTACCCACAAAGGGCTAAACATAGAGGGGATAAACAAGGACAGACAAACGGATTACATCGATTATATCGACCCCAGTGCGTAGCTGGTACTTTATTTATCGACTCCGAAAGGATGAAAGGAAAAGTCGACCTCGGCGGAATTTGAAGTCAGAACGTAACGGCAGACGAAATACCTATTTCTTTATTACCCACAAGGGGCTAAACACAGAGGGGACAAACAAGGACAGACATAGGTATTAAGTCGATTACATCGACCCCAGTGCGTAACTGGTACTTAATTTATCGACCCCGAAAGGATGAAAGGCAAAGTCGACCTCGGCGGAATTTGAACTCACAACGTAACGCAGACGAAATACCGCTAAGCATTTCGCCCGACGTGCTAACGTCTCTGCCAGCTCGCCGCCTTATATACACACAATTATATACCACTTAAAAGTGGATGTTGCGTCAGAACACACATGATTATTTGATGCGTAACGCACATCATATCAATCACTAGCAGAAGACAATCACTGCAACTTCTGCTGCCAGAACTACCAGATCATGTGATTTCGTCCTCATTTGGTCTTGTTAATGATAGACACCTGGCAACTGGAAATAGCAGTAACTGCCTGTGAGGTAGTGATAAAAAGAGACGTGAAGGAACACAGTTTCAAAGCGCTATGTGGATGGGTTGGAGATCAACGCAATCATTGCGAACACATTAGGCTGTTGTTTCAGAAGGCAATGTACTAAGCTCCCTGGGAAAATGTTTTAGAAAACTGATTTTAATGGTAGGTGAAAAGAATGCGAAAACTTCAACACTAGAGACAACATCAGTGCCAAACTGACCCTAATCAAAATGTGTTGCAATTTTGTTAACAATTACTTTCATAGTGTCAGAGGAATGTCGTGACAAACAGACAAGCTAAGTAAATACACACACACACGCACACATTTATATGTATACACATACATATATATATACACATATATATATATATATTTATGTATATATTCATACATATGTACATGCATGTATACATACACATACACACACATGCGTGTGTGTTGTACTTCTAATTCAGAGTGGGCAAACTTCTTCTGCTGCAATATTTCGTATGAGAAATTGCCAAAAAAATTAATTAATTAATTAATTAATTAATAATAATAATAATAATAGTAATAATAATAATAATAATTATAATAATAATAATAATAATAATAATAATAATAATAATAATAATAATAATAACAGCTACAAAACTATTACAAAATAACCACCATAGGACTACAAAAATACCTACTTCAGAAGCATGGAAAACTAATACAAATAGCCACAAAACACGAACAAAACAAAAAACTGTTTTCGGTCTTTAAGGAAGCTGACAAATGCAAGAAAGAAGTCATAGTACCTAACAAAGAAAAAGCTGTAAACAACTGAAATTCAAACTAAAACTGGAACAGCAACGGATCATGATAAAACAATGGGAAGAAAAGCCCATTCATTGCAAATACTGGGTTAAACTAAACGCAAAAGAAATAGACAAAGAAAATCACGAGGGCTGAGATACTCAGGACTCAAAGCAGAGACTGAATGATTTTTAATTGCTGCACAAGACTAAAGTCACCTCGCCCGAAGCTACCAAAAGCATATAATGAAATGAAACATAAGTAACTGCAGAATCTGTGGAAATGGACAAGAAACAATAAACCATATTGTCTCTGGCTGCCCAGTCCTGGTTAAGAAGGAATATATTAACAGACATGGCAGAGTTGGGATCTGTATACACTGGATGCTATGTTAACACTATGGAATAACAACAGAAATAAGATGGTATAGGCACACGCCAGAAAAGGTCACAGAAAATGAGAAATCAACCATACTGTGAGATATGTCATTACACACAGATAGAGAGATTAAGGCCAATAGGCCGGATATAGTTATCAGATATCAAGAAAAAAATGCTTTCTAAACGATGTATCAATACCAACAGATGACAACGTTTCTCTTAAAGAAATGGAGAAACTTTCAAAATACAAAGACATGGAAATAGAGGTAACTCGAATGTGGCGTCTGAAAGCAGAAACAATTCCTATCATAGTGGGTGCATTAGGTATGATAAAAATATTCAGAGAGATACATAACAAAAACAGCAGGATTAACAAGTATATATAACTAACTAATATATAGTGCGTGTGCTTATAAAAAAAAGAAAAAGAAAAGCAAAGAAAAAAAGAAATGATCATCCCGAAATACAATATCTGTTTCAACACACGGTTTTACATCAGGAATCCTACAACATAATTTCATATGTATATGTGTGTGTGTGTGTGTGTGTGTGTGTGTGTGTGTGTGAAGGCGCATGGCTCAGTGGTTGGAGCGTCGGGCTTACGATCGTGAGGTTGTGAGTTCGAATCCTAGACTGGGCTGCGTGTTGTGTTCTTGAGCAAGATACTTTATTTCATGTTGTTCCAGTTCACTCGGCTGTAGAAATGAGTTGCTAGTCTTCCATAAATAACCTTTCCCAGACTTGTGTCTGGGAGGGTAACTTTCTAGGTGCAATCCCATGGTCAGTCATGACCGAAGGGGTCCCAGCCCACTATGTATGTATGTATGTATGTATGTATGTATGTATGTATGTATGTATGTATGTATGTAAGTATGCGTGTATTACGTATGCATGTAATTGTGTGTGTGTTTGTTATCTTTTATCTTTTAGTTGTTTCGGTCATTAGATTGCGATCTTGCTAGGACATCTTGAAGAATTTTAGTCGAAGAAATCGACCTCTGTACTAATTTGGTTATTTGAAGCCTCGTACTTATTTTAACGGGTACGTAAACATGCTAACACCGGTTATCATACGATGGTAGTGGAAAAATACAGGCGTACACACAAACACACACACACACACACACACACATATCTTAATGTATAAAATCCGTTCTGTCTGTCTGTTTGTGCGCTTATAACTCGAGTATTGCCATCCAATCTCGCTGAAATTTTAAACATGGATACACGAGATAACGGGGCGTTTCGTAATCTAAAAAGATTTTCAAAATTGTTAGTTTTAAAGTGAAAATCGCTATTTTAGTAATCTTTATGTCCTGTTTGTTCCGCTATTAAAACAACCATTTGCTCAGACAGTCGGCACATACCGACTTTGCTAGCAACAAGAGGAGTACAGGATGACAGTCAGCCAAAACCGTCGCTATGCTGTCTCTCTTCTTTCCTCTCTCTGTGGGGTTAATAATCTTAATGTTTAGTTACAGTTTCTCATTCAAACTACATAATAGGCAGAACTGTCTGATTAAGACAGTAAAGTGTTTTGAGGGAAATTTGGCTGCTATTTCTACCAGGTCTAACTACCATGCAGAGGTCTCCCTCATTAGCTTATACATACATACATACATACATACATACATACATACATACATACATACATACATACATACATATATATATATATATATATATATATATCGCGTGTGTACCGTTGGCGATTTTTTTCCTCTGTCTTCCCTTCTCTGGATCTTTCCTTCTCCTATGTTTCCGACGAAGAGCTCCGCTCGAAACGTTAAGCCCTCCTTCTTTCCTTCTTTCCTGAGCGTCCAATAATACTATATTTGTTCCACGTCCTCGCGTTGTTGTGTTTTTTTTGTGCTTTCTTGTTTGGATTAACTATATATATATATATATATATATATATATATATATATATATATATATATATATATATATATATATATATATATATAATATAATATAATATAATAAAATAATATATATAAATAAATAAAATACAGTGTCATGGCCCAAAAATTTCCAACTTCTTGCCTAATGCGAGCCCAGAGCAATCTGTTATCTCTTACACTATTTCAGTATTATGTCTGTATTGTAATGTGAGATACTGTCCTATATATTATATATTCCTTATGCTTTCCAAAACCGAGTTACAGATTTTGACGTATGGGGTATCAAAAGATTCAGTACTATTTTGGCTACAAATTAAATTTAATTTCCTTTCACATATTTGCATTTCAAAAATTTGACGTAATCTTTTCCATAAATCAACTTTCGTAAAAAATTTTATACGATGACGTTACATTTTCTATGTGTGTAAAAGACATCAATCATCGCGACACACACCTTCACTCAGTCACTCTCTCTCTTTCTCACTCTCTTTTTCTCTCATATACACATGCACACACGCACGCACGCACGCACACACACACACACACATACACACACACACACACAATCACACACACACACACACACACACACACACACACACACACATACACACACACACACACACACACACATACACACATGTCCATTTCAAATAGATGTACATTCATCTTTCCCTTTATTTTTCTGTTCTTTTCGCTCTTTCTTCTTTCAATTTCTGCTCTCTTCAAATAAAACTTTTACGGATCAAACTGCTTACAAAATTAGGGATTAATGTAAAATTTCTTACTATGTTCATAATTTTTTGTTTATAACATCGGGAAAAATATGTCACCAAAGAAAAGACGTAATCTCTCCAGAAACAAGTATAAAGCAAGGAGGATTGTAGAAAACCGAAGGCGAAGAGAGAGGCTAGATGAGATTTTCTCAAGATCAGCAAATGCATGTTGCAGCACTTAATGCTGGATCATTAAATCAGTGTTTTAATGATTAGACAGAGGTCCAATAGAATAGGTCTCAGAAACAGACTACGTACAAATTCGTTTTTCACAACTTTTGAAGCTGTTTTCAAATATGATCCATCCCATTCTTATAAAATTAATAACTCTTTCCAAATTGGTGTGCTAAACACAAATTGCCTTTTGTGTAGAGCTTTAAAATTTTCAAATGAAACAAATGGCATGTGCTGCTCAAGCGGTCAGGTAACATTGCCAGCACTACCAGCTCCTTCTCAACCTCTTATGGATCTTCTAGAAGGCACTTCCATCCAGTCAAAGGATTTTCTGAACAATATCAGACAACACAACTCTGCAAATGACATCATTTGGTGTATCTAAGAAGATAGATAAACATGAATTTACGACAAAGTCAAAGTTCAAAGGCAAGTATATCACCTCATTGGTTTCCTGTTACCCACAAATGAATAACCCCAGTTCCTCCAAATTTACTTTATGAGTGATGTAGGACATCAAACCCGAAGGAGGTGTCAACATTTCAGATGATGGGTCGTGTTAAGCATAGCACTGACTGCTGCAAAAGAGAGTATATCCACTGACAGCATTTCGGTGCGTTCAAAATCTCATAACTCCACAGGTTAGGGCCTGAAATACTCCAAACAGACGCACGTTCATATATCACCTGTTTCAATATTACTGTAATGTATTATATACAAACTATGCCATTTTAATCCCCCGAGCAATGCAGGGTGTCTCTGCTAGTATATATATATATATATATATATATATATATATATATGGCGGTGCCCTAGCAAGGCAACAGCTTGTGAGCTGAAACTAAATAATAAAAAAAAAATATATATATATATATATACTAGCATAGTGCTAGTGCATACATATACAGCTGCGTGCGTGCGCATATACACGCGAGTACTGTCCAAAATCTCCGACCAATCACATATAGCTAGCTGGCATTCAATTGGCGTAGCAGGTTTCGGGCATTTTAATTGGGTTTTGGATAGAAAATTCACAAAAAAGTCACTTCTATTGATTTTTTAATGGCTTTGCGGGGTGACTGGGGAAATGTAAAGATGTGCACGACCACACCTTGGACGGTTTTGAATGACCATAGAAAGTGTGAGCCCTCTAACTGAAAAATTGTGGATTTTGTATAAAGGACACGCACACACACACATACAGACATTTTGCCGTTTATATATACATATAAACTAAGTTATAACACTAAGTCAATAATTTAGTAAAAAACTAAAATTATTTGACAAAAAAAAAGTTACAAAAATGTACACTGTTAAAACTATGTCGATTGCTTATGTAAGCGTAATGACTCGTGTTAAACAAGGACAGTCGATTAAACTGTTCTCTGGTTCTTATTTTAACGAAGGCAAAATGCAAAATGGTCCACGGCGGAATTTGAACAAAGAGAAATGATAAATTATCACGATTTATTTTCTCCGACGTTGTACCAACTTCTCCACGCTACTGGCTCTTTGGAAAAATCATGCAAGTTGTTGCAATAATTTCTCATCGATGTTTACGTAAAAGTGAACGCACGCTGCTTACGTTTCGCACGAAATACGAAACCTCAGTCTAGAGTTAGTCTCTACAGTGGCTTCATGGTTCATCTTGCCATGAACCCAAATCCTGCGGATTCTGCTATGCTGGTTATTCTTTCCTCATAACTCAAAAAAAAAAAAATCCAAAGACTATGTAACAGTATTACCATAGCTTTAGTATGAAAATTTGAAAAGCCTAATCTTTTCACATACAGATGTAATCACAGGAGTCTTGGGATCAAAACAATTTAAGTCCTTTCAAAGCTACAGAAAAACAGGCTTGATTTAGTTGCACGTATCTATCATAGACACATTAATGAGCTGTTAATTTACATTAAGGAAAAACAAAACAAAACAAAAACGTACTCTATATTCTGGTGCCTGTGATAGAATTTCAGAAATGAGATTACAACATTGTCACATGATTATCATGTTCAGAGACCATGGCAAACTGCAAGCAAATTATTTTATCAAAAAAAGACCCAGAACTGAAATGGAAAGTGAGAGAAATTTAATCATTCACGGTTCTTGCAAGATTCAAAACCGCAATTCCATCCGCATGGAAAAAGGTCATTGTTACAAAAGAAATTTCGAAGAAGTTCGATATCCTGTTTACCGAAGACGAAGCAATGTTGAGGTTCAGATTGGGAAACATTGGGTAGGTAGCAGGTATTTAGATGGATAGGTGGTATTCCATCAAATGTGACTCCGCTCAGAAGGCTATAATCTTATTTGGTAGTAACCCGGTAAAAAAGAAATACATGGAACAAGAGAGAGAGTGACGCTCTTGTAATCCCAAGGTGCAACTGCATGTGTAGGCTACGTCATGTTTCTCTGGAAGACATTACACATGTGATTAGCAGCCGTCCTAAAATGTCGTCTCGGTACTACCTCCCTACGCGGCAAGATGTTGTTGCTAAAACAATTTACAATGCCATCCGCAAAAAAGCCTGTCCTGAAATAAACTTAGAAAATCCCTCTGTTATGGAATATATTCATAAACACCAACTCAAGGAATACTGGTGGAATGTTCCCATCAAAACGTTTATCAAATGTACGAGGGGCGTTCAATAAGTAATGCCCCTGACCCACTTCCCATACCAGTAGAGCAACGGAACTTGGCACAGTTATTGGTCTTTTTCTACATAGGAACCACTCAGAGTTACGCATTTCTCCCATCGTTTGATCCAGCTCTGGAGACCGTTTTTGTAAAAGACCCCAGCTTGGTCCTCCAGCCACGACGTGACTTTAGAAATCAAGGCTGCATCATCTGGGAAATGCTTTCCTTTTAAAAACAACTTCATGGCTGGGAAGAGGTGAAAATCAGAGGGTGCAAGGTCAGGAGAGTAGGGGGTGGGGGAGGAGTTCATAGCCGCACGCCTGTGCTTCTGATCTGGTGACACGCGAGTTGTGGACCGGAGCGTTGATTTTGATAGCTTCCCTTAATTTCCTCAAAAGTGAAGCATAATAGGCTCCTGTAATTGTGGTACCCTTTGCCAGGAAATCTGTCATCACTACTCCGTCCTGGTCCCAGAAGACTGTGAGCATGACCTTGCCAGCAGAGGACTGCACCCTTGCCTTCTTTGGAGGAGGTGAGTCACGGTGCTTCCACTGCATTGACTGGGCTTTGGTCTCTGGATCATAGTGAGGGACCCAGGTTTCATCCTGTGTAATCAGTCTTTTGAAAAAGTTTGACTCATCTTCTTGGTACGTCTCCAAATTCATCCTCGAGCACTCGACGCGTTCTTGCTTCTGGAAATGTGTGAGCAACCTGGGAATCCATCTAGCAGACACCTTTTGCATATGCAAATGGTCATGAATGATAGTTTCCACTGACCCTGTACTAATCTTGACCTCATGGGCTATTTGGCGAATAGTTATGCGTCGATCTTCCAAAATGGCAGCCTCAACTTGACGGACAGATGCCTCATCAATGACAGAAGGGGGTCGACCAGATCTGGGAGCTGTTTCCACAGAGTTCCGACCATGTTTGAATTCACGATGCCAGCGTTTTACAAGGTCATATGATGGGGCATCATCACCATAAGTTACTTTCATTTCATCAAAAGTCTCCCGTGGTGTGCGTCCTTTCAAATACAAAAACCGGATCACTGCTCGACACTCAACAGGCTCCATTTCACACTTGACTCAGTTCAAACACCTGTAAATCAGAAACCATAATTAGTTCAGAGCTGTAATTTGCCACCTAATCTATAGAGATATAAGTAATTGCACATGAAAAATTTAAACTAGATCAAACACCTGGAAGTGGGTCAGAGGCATTACTTATTGAACGTCCCTCGTAAACATAAAAAGCCGGATATTGTCGTTTGGGATAGAGGGGCGAAGGTATGTACTATCATCGAGGTCAGCTGCTCTGCACATATAAATATCTCTTTGAAAACCAAAGAAAAAGAGGATATGTATGGACATCAGTTTCGAAACCTCCAGCTCTATATCCGGGTTATGAATTCATATTCATACCATTAATAGTTGGAGCACTAGGTTTTATTAGTAAATGCTTAAAAGAAAATCTGGATAAACTGGGATTTTTAGAAAGAGAAATCGACCGGCTAATTCGTACATTACAAGTGCAGTCTGTGAGTGGAACAGTAACAATATACCAGACTTTTCTCGAATTCCAAATGTGAGTTTGTCTGTGTTAACTACATCCCAAAGATGGAGCCTTGTATCTTTGTTTGAAACCAGCTCCCTCCTCTGTGGAAGATTTATAATAATTAAAAAATAGAACACACACACACACACACACACATACACACACACACACACACACACACACACACACACACACACACGCACGCACGCACGCACACACATACAAAAGGGTACGAATTGGCTTAGCTGTTCCAATTCTCTACATTCTGGATAGAAATTTCACCGAGATCAACTTTGCCCTTCCTCATTGGTATAT
>NC_042997.1:153927644-153952644 GCF_006345805.1 Octopus sinensis
AAAACATATGTTATATTATAAGGCAACAGCTACAACTGCAATGCGTACAACAGCAGCAGCACAATTATAATGATCGCTGTTGTTTTAAATGTTTTTTCACACTCGGTAGGGCGCCAAATTAAATGATTTGTAGTATTTAATGATGTCCCTGTATGTTGTGAGTTCAAATCCGGCCGAGATCGATTTTTTGCTGGTTTCGACAAAGCAAGAGCATCTTTATTACGTCACTGTATCGACCAAACTATCGAATGTTGTTATGCATCACTGGTCACAATGCGCTTCTTTGTGTTGTTGTTAACCTTCAGATAGTGTCGTCTAGTTCAACATTACCTCCGAAAGGAATGCTAGTCCGTCACAGGATTATCCATTTAGAACTGACTGAACTGGACCAACGAGAAATGAAGTGTTTTGCACACAAGAACACAACGCACCGCCGGACTACGAATCGAAACTGCGATCTTGCGATTGTGGTTACTCTTCATTACATACAATATTTTAACACATAACTCCTTTATTACGTAAAATATTCACGACACAACATTATTATAACATAATCTCATTATTGTATTTTTATAGCTGACATCTACATATCTTTATTACATGTGACAATTAAATGCATCCTCCGTCAGTTTCGATGATGAATATTCCAGTTGTTCGATCAGCTAAAGTACTTAGAAATTAAATTAAGGCGGCGAGCTGGCAGAAAAGTTAGCATGCCGGGCGAAATGCGTAGCCGTATTTCGTCTGCCGTTACGTTCTAAGTTCAAATTCCGCCGAGGTCGACTTTACCTTTCATTCTTTCGGGCTCGATAAATTAAGTACCAGTTACGCACTGGGGGTCGATGTAATCGGCTTAATCCGTTTGTCTGTACTTGTTTGTCCTCTCTGTGTTTAGCCCTTGTGGGTAGTAAAGAAATAGGTATGTCGTCTGTCGCTACGTTCTGAGTTCAAATTCTGCCGAGGTCGACTTTGCCTTTCATCCTTTCGGGGTCGATAAATTAAGTACCAGTTACGCAATGGGTCGATGTAATCGACACAATCCGTTTGTCTGTCCTTGTTTGTCCCCTCTGTGTTTAGCCCCTTGTGGGTAGTAAAGAAATAGGTATTTCGTCTGTCTTTACATTCTGAATTCAAATTCTGGCGCGGTTGACTTTACTTTTCATCCTTTCGGGTCGAAAAATTAAGTACCGGTTGCGTACTGAGGTCGAGCTAATCGACTGGCCCCCCCTCCCCAAAATTTCGGGCTTTGTGCTTAGAATAGAGAAGATTAATTATAGGGCTGCGAGTTGGCAGAATCGTTAGCACGCAGGGCGAAATGCTTAGCGGTATTTCGTCTGCCGTTACGTTCTGAGTTCAAATTCCGCCGAGGTCGACTTTGCCTTTCATCCTTTCGGGGGTCGATTAAATAAGTACCAGTTACGCACTGGGGTCGATGTAATCGACTTAATCCGTTTTCTTGTCCTTGTTTGTCCCGTCTGTGTTTAGCTCCTTGTGGGTAGTAAAGAAATAGGTATTTCGTCTGCAATTACGTTCTGAGTTCAAATTCCGCCGAGAATAAGCGTGACAGTGACAAAGAATAGCCATTATAAATATTATATATTAGATAACATATTTGTAACGTATCGGTCTTTTTATCACATATAATTTTTTTTATTAAACAGCATCTTTCTTTATATCATAGCACTTTTATGGTTCTAGGGCAACTGATAACAGGACGCGAAATTTTTTCCTCACAAGAGTTCCAGACCCCAGTAAAGTACTCACTTGCATACAGCCAATCAGAGCTCACCGTCACCGTGTCAAGTAAACAAATGTTGGCATTCTAAATGGCGACTTCCGATTACGAGCACTCAATTTAAAGATGCTTACACTTCTTATATTTTCCTTGAATTTTTCACGGGTCCAGATAGTTATAATAAATAGATCTATAATTTACTACTAATAATATAATAATACTCAGCGAAATTTTTTAGTAGTCACACATGTTCGTGACTTTTTTTTTTATTCTTTTCTGTTTGGTTGCCAGCGTCATATTTCGTGTAATTATACACTTTTATAGTCTAATTAATGAAGTGAAATTAATTTTTGCTATAAATCAATAAATAAAAAGATATTAGTAACTAAAGTTTGAAAATTTTGGTAATTTTAGGCAATCGTAAGCCACAGACACATTCACGTTCTTCTCTTTTAAATTAAACATCAACACTTATTTACACGAAAGAAAATTATCGGGGACAGAACACGTATTGTTTACAAATATTTATTTCTTTATTGCCCACAAGGAGCTAAACATAGAGGGGACAAACAAGGATAGACAAAGGGATTAAGTCGATTACATCGACCCCAGTACGCAAATGGTACTTGATATATCGACCCCGAAAAGTCGGCCTCGGCGGAATTTGAACTCAGAATGTAAAGACAAACGAAATACCTATTTCTTTACTACCCACAAGGGGCTAAACACAGAGAGGACAAACAAGGACGGACAAGCAGATTAAGTCGATTACATCGACCCCAGTGCGTAGCTGGTACTTAATTTATCGACCCCGAAAGGATGAAAGGCAAAGTCGACCTCGGTGGAATTTGAACTCAGAACGTAACAGCAGACGAAATACCTATTTCTTTACAACCCACAAGGGGCTAAACATAGAGGGGACAAACAAGTACAGACAAACGGATTAGGTCGATTACATCGACTCCAGTGCATCACTGGTACTTAATTTATCGACCTCGAAAGGATGAAAGGTAAAGTCGACCTCGGCGGAATTTGAACTCAGAACGCAGCGGCGGACGAAATGCCACAAAGCATTTCGTCCGGCGTGCTAACGATTCTGCCAGTTCGCCGCCTTACTTTGTTTACAAATATTGACATGTGCTAGGCGGAGAAGTTGCTGTCTGCCAGTAGAGAAGGAAAGAGTAAGGAATGCACGGTGCTGATTAGAGCGGAAGAAAGGATAAAGGTAGCTCTGTTCTGATTGGGTGTATGCAAATAAGTTCATTACTAGGGTCGGGAACTCTCGCGGGGAAAAAATTTCGGTATCAGGACAACTCATTCTCGGACAACTCATACCTGGACAAGTGACATCAGGGACAACTGATATATAGGACAATTCATAACAGTTATAAAGTGATAAAGATTTTATTTTAAATGAAATTTTGCCTGGTGTGTGTGTGTGTGTACGTGTGTGCGCATATGTGTATGTGTGTGTGTGGTGTGTGTGTGTATGTGGGTGCGTGTGTGTGTACGAGTTTGTGTGTGCGTGTGTGTGATGTGTATTTTTTTAGTGTGTGGTGTGTATGTGTGTGTGGGGGGTATATGTGTGTATTTGTGCGTGTGTACGTATGAGTGATGTGTATTTATGTGTGTGTATGTGATGTATATGTGTGTGCGCGGTGTGTATTTGTGTGTGTGTGTGTGTATGTGGTGTGTGGTGTATTTGTATTTGTGTGTGTGGTGCGTTTGTGTGTATGTGTGTGCGTGTGTGGTGTGTATGGTGTGTATTTGTGCGTGTGTGCGTATGAGTGGTGTGTATTTATGTGTGTGCATGTGGTGTATATGTGTGTGTGCGGTGTGTATTTGTGTGTGTGTGTGTATGTGGTGTGTGGTGTATTTGTATTTGTGTGTGTGGTGCGTTTGTGTGTTTGTGCGTGTGTGATGTGTGCGGTTATTTTATTCTTACTTGATTTTTTGTTTAAAATTAAATCTTTACCTCTCTATACCTGGCATGATTTGTCCTATTTATCAGTTGTCCTATATATCAGTTGTCCTAGATATCAATTATCCAGGTATGAGTTGCTTGATACGAGTTGTCCGGGAATGAGTTGTCCTGGTGTCAGTTACCCTGTCACGCATCCTTATTACATAGTATTCGTCACGTAACATTTTTTGCTCTTTTTATTACATAATATTTTTATAAAGCAGATTTTATAATACAAAACATTTTTATCAAATAGTCTTTATGACTTTTTTTTATTTAATAATGGTTTCCAATTTTGGCACGAGGCCAGCAATTTCGGGGTTACAGTCTATTACATCGACCCCAGTGCATAACTGGTACTTATTTAATCAACTCCGAAAGGATGAAAGGCAAAGTGGGCCCAAGCGGAATTTGATCTCAGAACGTAAAGAGGACAAAATACCGCAAAGAATTTTGCCCGGCGTGCTAACTTTTTTTTATTTGGTAATATCTTTATTGCATAGCATTTCTATTGCAAAACATTTTGAAAACATAACGTTTACACAACATCTTTCGGGCATAACATTTTAATACTTTACTTCTATACTTTCGACCAAGCCTCCTCTTTAGAATGCGATAATTTTTACGTATATAAGTACGTATTTTCTGTCATTAACAATCTGCTGCATCCTGTTGGCGTATATAAAACGTACACATATCAAAGCCTGTATCTTTGAGATACAGCTGAATGAGCTAATAGTGAAGAGAGAAGAGACGTTATCCGTTGACGCTTTTCTTTGATGCTTTGACTTCAGTGTTTCTCCTTTTATGGAGGACTGCGAAGATTTAAAATAGTATAAACAAGTCATCAAGTTTAATAATAGAGCAAAATGGTTTTAAACATTTAAAACCTTGTGCAACACCATAGCAAAGAAAGAGGTATTATATAGATGCAAAATATTTTCCCTCGTTAATAAAGATGGAGATGGAGATGGGCAAACAATATACTATCACGTTTTGCTTTTGTTGGTGGTGGGCAGTTTGAGAACCACTGAAATTTGAGAACCACTGCTTTAAGAGTCCATTCTGTTGCAAATATTAGGTCTAATCTGATAGAGGTTGCTAACATTAGTTACAAAAAAAAAAACTTGCACTCTGTCGGTTACAACGACAAGGGTTCCAGTTAATCCGATTAACGGAACAGTCTGCGCTGAAATTAACATGCAAGTGGCTGAGCACTCCACAGACATGCATACCCTTAATGTAGTTCTCAGGGAGATTCAGTGTGGCACGTGACGTGGCAAGGGTGACCTTTTGAAATGCAGGTACTTTTGCCAGCTGAGTGAACTGGAGTACCGTAAAATAAAGTGTCTTGTTCAAGGACACGACTCTCTGCTGAGCATCGGACTCACGACTGTGAGCCGAATGTCCCTAACCACTAGGCCACGTGCCTTCACAGCATTAGGCCTAACCTAATAGAGGTTGCAAGCATTAGGTCAAGTCGGAGGATTACTTCCTCCCTTGCCAGTCTTGGGTGCGGCAGGGGCTAAAAAACAGGCTGTCCTTTCTTCTCTGAGTAAGATGATAATTTAAAGAAAAATATATTATAAAAGGCTTGGAGTATTTTATTGCTATCGAAAAATGAAATGTTTTGGGTTCAACACAGAGTCAGACACAAAATACATTGAGAGAGTGAATGCGAGAGAGAGAGAGAGAGAGAGGGGGGGGGAAGTTTCAACTACTGAAGACCTAAAATTTTTACTCGGTTTCTCCTAAACTGTATAATGTTAACATGAAGACAACTGAACATTGATTCAACTGAAAGATGAATTTCTTGGTATACATGGTGACCGTAGAAATAAAGTATCAGTTTTAATGACGGTATCCACGAAAAAAAAAAAAAAAGCGATGGAAACGAGAATTAGTAGGGCGTCAGCCAACAAAATTGAGACCTCTTTGCGTTTTGAGATCAAATCACGAGATCAATTTTGTCAGTAACTCTTTTAAGTTCGGTAAATTAAGTACCATTCAAGTACTCGGGATTCATGCAATCGACTATATACCTCACCGAAACAACTGCGGGGCCTCGAGCCAATATTCGAATGTTATCCCATTAAAATGTTTTACTGCTGTCGTTATTGTTAATGTTGCTTGTGTTTGAGGCGGTGTTAATGATGGTTCGGAAGGCGGCGAGCTGGCAGAAACGTTAGCACGCCGGGCGAAATGCGTAGCCGTATTTTGTCTGCCGTTACGTTCTGAGTTCAAATTCCGCCGAGGTCGACTTTGCCTTTCATCCTTTCGGGGGTCGATAAATTAAGTACCAGTTATGCACTGAGGGTCAATATAATCGACTTAATCCGTTTGTCTGTCCTTGTTTGTCCCCTCTGTGTATAGCCCCTTGTGGGCAGTAAAGAAATGGGTGTTGATGATAGTTGGTTGATGTTAGTAGTTGTGGTGGTGGTGGTGGTGGTAGCGGCAGTGATGGCATTGCTGATAGCGGTGGTTGTGGTGGAGACGACGACAGTGGTGTGAAAAAGAGCAGTGATCGTAGATTCCAATGCCTACCAAGTAATTTCGCTTGGCCGAGTTAAAGCAATTTATTAACTAACGACAACCGAGAGACAACGTTTGACTGCTGAATTATCCGCTCTGAGAGATTTCGAGTAACATCGCAGAATAGTCTGCAGGTTAGTCAGAGGAGATTTGCAGCGAAAGCTAAGATAAAACTTACCTTTAGTTGTCGCATGTGTTTACAAGTTATTTTGGTTGTGTGCATAGGAGTGTAATTTCGCTCCGAGCAAAACGGCGCCAATTCTCAATGACTATAAGGAAATATGTACGTAATATGGATAATTCCCGCTTTATCACAAAAAGGTTTGGTTAAATTCTACTTTTAAGATGCAATAGAAGAGCACTGACGTTCATAACGATAATAACACCAAAACAAACAACACATTGTTAACTTCCCTGTTTTTTTTTTTTTTGACGTAATATGCAATAAAATGAAGTATTTTCAGCTTCAATGAAATACAACACATAGTGCTGGTCGAAGGCATAGATACACAGGGCAGTTGCACAGGGGCAGTTGCTCAGGGGCAGTTGCTCAGGGTTAAAGAGCTCAATTCTAACCGATGCATGCAATGGCTTTCTGTAAATAAATAAATAAATACTATAGGCCCAAATGCAGTGGTTTGCCCGGAGGCCTATAATGGTGCTATGACGGCCGTGTATATATATATATATATATATATATATATATATATATATATATATATATATATATATATATATATATATACATATATATATATATATATATATATATATATATATATAGGCACAGGAATGGCTGTGTGGTAAGTAGCTTGTTTACCAAACACATGGTTCCGGGTTCAGTCTCACTGCGTGGCACCTTGGGCAAGTGTCTTCTGCTATAGCCTCGGGCCGACCAATGCCTTGTGAGTGGATTTGGTAGACGGAAACTGAAAGAAGCCTGTCGTATATATGTATATATATATATATATATATATATATATATATATATATATATATATATATATATATATATATATGTATGTATGTGTGTGTATATGTTTGTGTGTCTGTGTTTGTCCCCCTAGCATTACTTGACAACCGATGCTGGTGTGTTTAGCGGTTCGGCAAAAGAGACCGATAGAATAAGTACTGGGCTTATAAATAATAAGTCCCGGGGTCGATTTGCTCGACTAAAGGCGGTGCTCCAGCATGGCTGCAGTCAAATGACTGAAACAAGTAAAAGAGTAAAGAGTAAAATGTGTAGAATGATCCGGTGGTGATGCTGGGCTTTGTATTTTTTTCATAGCTTTCAGGTGACTTTAGGCAAACTCTTCCTGTTATCCCCAAAGGCACACGAGCAGATGAGGTTCAAGCATGCCTTAAGTTGTCTCCGCTCTGGCGTCTTGTCAGGCCACTGACCCTGACAATCAACATGAGGGCTCAATTGTTCGGCGACCAAACGTCGGCTAACTTCGCAAATGACATTCTGAAACTCGGCGACGGTAAAGTGCCGCTTGACGCTGATGGGGAATTGGACGTCCACCCGTTCGCAACTCCCGTTTCATCTTTGGCCGAACTCACTGATAAAGTGTTTCCCCATTTAAAAGATAATTATCTCAATCATGAATGGCTGTCTGAAAGAGCAGTGCTGGCCCCGAAAAACGTGACCGTTACAAAACTCAATGATCAACCGTTGCAGTCACTTCCCGGTGCTCCTTTCGCATACAAATCTGTAGATACGATGGTAGATGCGAATGAATCGCTGAATTTCTCAACGGAGTTCTTCAACTCTCTATACCCTCCGAGCCTACAACCACATCTGCTCCACCTTAAAGTTGGAAGTCCGGTTGTGCTTTTGCGCAATTTGGAGCCCTCCAGACTGTGCAACGGAACACATCTGGTTGTAAAAAAATTGATAAAGCATGTTGTCGAGGCAACCATCCTATCCGGATGCGGAAAAGGTGAGGATGTATCCATTCCCAGGATTCCCCTTACTCCCTCTGGAGCAGACATATTTTTCGCCTTCAGAAGACTGCAATTCCGGCTCCGACCTAGCTTCGCCATGTCTGTCAACAAGTCCCCGGGCCAGACACTTTCTGTGGCTGGACTTCTCTTGGAAGAGCCTTGCTTTTCCCACGGCCAGCTGTACGTTGCATGCTCCAGAGTCGGCAGTAGAGACAGACTGCTTGCATTAACACGTCGGGGGAAGACAAGAAACATAGTCCTACAACAAAGTGCTACGTATTTGCCAAGGCTGAAGTGGGTACGTTATCGCCATGCATGCACATAACGGTGCGCACTCAAATACTTTACTATTTTTTCCCATATCAGACGGAAGCATCAGAAAAGGACGCCTGCCTCTTGACATTCTGTGGGTTTATGGAAGGCATTCGTGTGATGTTCCTACGATGGCAAAGAGGTGGCGATTCGTTGCAGTTGCACGATAATAATGCAAAGAAACAATGCTGTCAAACAGCTGCTACAAACCGACCAGCGGAAATGCATGTTAGGTATCGCATATTTGAGGACATTTCAGCTGCTTTCTAAACGGTCGATTACTTCAAGTATGTTTGTTCATAACATTAAAGTGACCAGTTCAACGGAAAGGATACCTATTTCTTTATTGCCCACAAGGGGCTAAACTTAGAGGGGACAAACAAGGACAGACATAGGTATTAAGTCGATTACATCGACCCCAGTGCGGAACTGGTACTTAATTTATCGACCCCGAAAGGATGAAAGGCAAAGTCAACCTCGGCGGAATTTGAACTCAGAACGTAACGGCAGACGAAATACCGCTAAGCATTTCGCCCGGCGTGCTAACGTTTCTGCCAGCTCGCCGCCTTCAACGGAAAGGATACCAATTTACAAAACGCTTGGTTGCTACGTGCTGCATGAACCTCTTGAGGGCGACATTCTAACTGTTGACCATTAACCTCCTTCAACTGGGGGCAATCTATCGCTCAAACGATTCCCTCTTAGGAAACGTTGAAATTGTTCAAACCATTTTCTTCCTACACGTTCTTCTGTGTGATTCATTCTATAGTTTCATTCGCAAGTGTATGGTAATTTATTAAGACCCGTGCAACGCCGGGGACTACAGCTAGTACATACATATGCATTTAGAAAGGGTAAAGACCCCCTTCGGTCATGATTGACCATGGGATTGCACCTAAAGGTCGATACAGCTTGGCACCAGTGACGTCGCAACTCATTTCTACAGCTGAGTGAACTGGAGCAACGTGAAATAAAGTGCCTTGCTCAAGAACACAACACGCAGCCCGGTCCGGGATTCGAGCTCACAACCTCACGATCGTAAGCTCGACGCTCTAACCACTGAACCATGCGCCTTATACATACATATATATATATATATGAATATGTATATATATATATATATATATATATATATATATATATATATATATATATATATATATATATATATATATATATATATATATATAAACGATGAATAGCTTTGCGTAAACCATGGTCCGTTTTGTTCTCTTACTTTATTATCATCTTATAATCATCTCATAATAATGACTTTTATGACTCGTATTACTACCTCAGTCAATCTAAATGTATATATTTGTCGTTACCTGTCATAAATAGCCTTTTTTATTTGCAATGTGCATTTTCGTTGATTTTTCATATTTTACCCTTACATTTCCACGTGTATTTTATATTCTTTTCGTAACATATTTCTACTATATATATACATACATATATATATATATATATATATATATATATATATATATATATATATATATATATATATATATATATATATATATATATACATATATACAGGGTGACCCAGACTTAGGTTTACAGTTATTCAACTATCTTTTTCGCATTCATATATTAACAGTTTAGATCTTAATTATAAAAAAATATGAAGCCATTATTCTATGCTAAGTTAGTTATTTGTAAGATAGAAATTTAAATGTGATAAAATGTTTTAAAAAATTTAAAGTACCTACGTCATAACTGTAAACCTATTTTGGGGCCACCCTGTATATATATATATATATATATATATATATAGCTTTTTTCCGCCTACCAAATCCACTCACGAGACTTTGGTCAGCTCGGGGTTACAGCAGAAAATACTTGAAGAAAAGACCACATAGTTGGAAGGCAAGCTTCTCAACCACACAGCTACGTCTGGACACTTCCTCAAAATTTTTCTGTACACAGTATCACAAAAATACCAAAATCTTTTTAAGTAACCCCGTTCTGTTGTCTTATTAAAAATTTTAACCAGATCAATGCAAAAGTTTTCTAGATTGAAACCATACGTATCTCTAAATCAAAATTTGATACAAAAGAAGCAATATTATGTACTTGGTGACACCACAAAATAATTCGTTACGGATTACATACATCGGAAGTAGTTGAAAAAAAAAACCCGAATCAATGAGTGTGGAACGTTTCCGACGGCACTCCACAAACGGAACAGCGGAAGACGTTAAAATATTGTAAATACAATAATTCTGGAATTTCAGCGAGATGCGATGCGTGAATATAGCAATGTTGGAAATTCCCACATAATACGTGAAGCTTGATACGTCATGTGTCACACACGCACACACACATATACACAGATCTGTGCACAAGCTTGTCGGGTGGATGGATTACATTTCTTCTACGATGGTAACCTTAATCCATCTCCCGATTTAACACCAGTGCTTGGCGCTTGGATACCTTTAGCAGAGGCTAATGTCTTTGTTGTAAGGCCTGAAGATAAACGATGAATCAATGTTTTAAATACCCACCGTTACCTGTCTCAGTGAAGGCGCATGGCTCTGCCGTTAGAGCGTCGGACTCACAATCAAGAGGTAGTGAGTTCGATTCTCGGACAGTGTTTTGTGTTGTGTTCTTCAACAAGACACTTTATTTCATGTTGCTCCAGTTCACTCAGCTGCAGAAATGAGTTGCGACGTCACTGGTGCCAAGCTGTATCGGCATTTTCCTTTCCTTTGGATAACATCAGTGGCGTGGAGAGGTGAAACTGGTTTGCATGGGCGATTGTTGATCTTCCATAACCAATCTTGCCTCGGATGGGAGCTTTCTAGGTGCAATCTCATGGTCATTCATGACCGAAGGGATCTTTTTACTTGTCTCAGAGTCCCATGAAAAGAATTCATAGGTGCTACCTTTCAGTGACGTAGTTAGAGTGTGTGCTACTCGATGCAGCCTTTGTAAAGTCCGCCCCGGCCTACTAAACAGCTTATACAACAGACACGAAGGGGCTGCCTTAATAAATGTGTTGCTAGGGAAGAAATGTCCTCAAACTAGAGCTACGCTATTGCTACTTTTTCTCCTCTGATTTAGTTAGTTAGTTAGTTAATTTGGCTCAAAAGCAAATAGCAAGGCCATGTAGGGGGACATGGAGTTAAGTACAGGGTGGTGTTCATGTAAAGAGTTCAGGCCACTTGAGGTCAAGGGAAGCTTTGAACAAAGCGGTCGTCGGCATCTTCACCATCTCGTCTGGCAGCTTGTTCCACGGATCCGCAACCCGGACGGAGAAAGCTCCTCTCCTTCGATTGAGATGAAATCGTCGCAGGTAGAGCTTTTCGGAATGACCCCGCAGCCGACGCTCTGGAGCAGGAGTGAAGAACAGCTCTTTCGAGAGGTTACACTTTCCGCTTATGATGTTGTGGGCGAGAATGAGATCACCACGGCGGCGGCGTTTTTCAAGAGAATTTAGCCGTAAGAAAAAATACATTTAGAGCCTTCAAAAGAAATTTGCCCAGGTCAAACAAAGGAACACAACTATTTTCGGATCGGGTGATGGTAGGGTCTTCTCAAAATTCAAGAGTACCAGTCTTTTATCTTTAGGAGGTGGTTCCGCAAATACAAACCTCTATTTAGTGCTCCCAGCCCCGGAACAATATACTGCTTAAACTCATCTTTCATAGGCTCTGGGCAAAAAGACGATGCATTAGGAGCTGTAGTTGTTTAGCCCTGAGTCACTCCTAATCAAGCTGGTGACCTATGATCAAAGAAATTCCAGTCATGACCATCCCACTTTTTAAAGTACATCGAGCAATATATCATATAAAATGTAAATCCCTATTTTTGGTGTTTGGTATGATTTGACAGGAGACGTAGGGGCAAGCTGATAATTTTAACAGATCGAAAGATCGCTTTGAACCACCTTCGTTCGAGCTATTTAATTGCAGTTAAGGTTAGTAATTCTCAAACTGACAAATACCAGGCCCCTACAAATGTGTGTGTGTATGTGTATATGTGCGTGTATGAACGAGTGTATGTATGCGCGTGCACGCATCTATTTGTGAAATTTTGGGTGTCTTCTTGCTGTTTATTAACCAGTAAACAAAAGGGAGTTTGCATCCTTATAACTCCTTTTTCTTTTCCATAGTGCTGGACGTACTCAAAATAAGGTTAAAGCCTTCTTAACTTTACTACATATGTTTTTTATCTGTCATTTCTATCTTCACTGTACCTCCACTATTCATGTGATATTGATCTAGGTTAATATATAATATCATTAGTTATTAATTGTATGTGTTCAAAGAAACGAGAACAGGATTTGAAGTCAACATAAAAATGAACTTGACTGAATGATAAATGATTGGTGAAAAATAGTTGTGAAAGCCGGCTGTGTGAAAACGTAATACAATCGTTACTCGTGCTATGTAACCATTGTGATCTAAAAAATCCTCGTCGTATCGTGAGTTTTCATAAAGTAAAATACCTTTTTCAATTGTTGTCCAACGAACATAAAATCAATGATAAAATAGGTTTTTTTTGTTTTTCTCATCATAGTATTTCACGTTACAAATAGATTTTCAGAAGCGATGCTTCTAAATTGTAGGGGATGCTTGTTACAAGGAGAATGCTTGATGTAGTAAGCTAAGAAATTTTAATTAAAATAACACTCAGAAATGAGGGCAATTAGCAAGCATTCTCCACCTGGTCCGTTCAGCTACTACTCACTTCACGTAATGTTAATTATCTTCAGGTTACCTTGAAATGTCCCGCTACCAAATAATCTTCGGCCGTTCCTTTTTACAACTGCCATCAGATGGTACCCAAGTCATGGCTGTTTGCGAATGCCGTTGAGCGTCTAGACCAGCGGTTCCCATAGTGGGCGGTACTGCCGCCTTGGAGGCGGTGGGAAGATCTAAGAGGTCGTTGAAGAAAAGTGGGGCGATAATGGGGCAGCCAAAAGGAGGCCATGGATGTAAAAACAACAAAATAATGGGTTAATTAGGTTAAGTTTTATTTGTGAAATGCAGTTGTTTTGAATTTGTTGCAGAAAGTGGTCTATGTTTGTGGTGCTGATGGAAGGGGGTGCTATGAACGTAGCCTGAGTGCCGAGGGGGCGATAACCTGAAAAAGTTTGGGAACCACTGGTCTAGATAAGTGGCTCTCAACCAAGGTTCATATGACCCCCAGGATGGTGGTGGGACATATAAGATTTTGGTGTGCTCCAAGCAAGCAAAATAGTAAATTGGGGACCTACGGTAGTATTATAGGGATCCATGCAAAAATTTTGCTTTAGATGTATGTATTGCAAGAAACAACTAGACTTCTTTCTCTCATGTTATCCATAGTTCAACATATTTCTGGCTACTGAAACATGTTCTCTCAGAGCTATCTATAGTAATCCTACTCAAGTGAATGTGTGAAAAGCAAAATAGGATTTTTTAAAGAAGTATCTATGAAACTAGTTTTAAACATCGAATAACTCTGGGGCCCACCAGAGTAAAACGGTAATCAAAGGGATCCATAAGCAAAAAAAAAAAATGGTTGAAAGTCCCTGGTCTAGAAGGAGAACGTGACCAACCAAGCAGAATCGACACCGTTCTACAATCTTTTGCAGTGGTCGTGATCTCTCTCTTCTCAGAATCTCAATGGATAAGGTTAATCTAAATCAATAGAGAGTTTTAAGTATGCAAGTTTCCATTTCACTATTACTAAGTTTTCGTGCAGCAAACGTTCCTAGGTACTATTCCTTGGTCATTGTTTTAAATTCTTACAACTTATTGTATAGTCTCTCCCTTACCCACGTTTATGTTTTAATTTCAAATCTTGTTCACGTTTCTTTAAAATTTGTATCAATAATATACCGAAGATCATATAATCACATAAATCACTTAACTATAGATAGATTGTTCTTGTGCCTATTAAAAAAAAGAAAGAGATATATACACTAAGGGTTAAAATGCACAATGAATGTACATTACTTAGATGCTGCATCCAGACGAGATTAAATACATATTTCAACCGATACTGTGACAACAAATAGTTCTTACTTTATTTCATATTTTTAATAATGATCTACTAAAGGCACATGGCCTTGAAATTCTGGACGAGGGTACTAGTCGATTGCATCGACCCCAGTGTGTAACTGGTACTTAATTTATCGACCCCGAAAAGATGAAAGGCAAAGTCGACCTCGGCGGAATACAAATAGTTCTTACTTACAGAGACACAAATCTAGTCGATGATATTGATGCCAACACTTTGTTTTACGCACCCTGCTTAATGATTCCGGTATTCCGCTGACGATTGTAAGGCCGTGAGTTCGTTTCCCGGCGGCGCGTTGTGTCCTTGAGCAAGACACTTTATTTCACATTACTCCACTCAACTGGCAAAAATGAGTTGTACCTGTAATTTAAAGGGCCAGTCTTGACACATTCTGTATCACACTGTATCTCTCTGAGAACCACGTTAATGCTATCTGTGTCTGTGGAGTGCTCAGCAACTTTTACGTTAAATTCACAAGCATTTTTTCCCGATTCTCAGTCAATTCTCCCAGTTCATCGCCCCTTAGAGTAACTAATAATTGTCCTCAAATTGATACCAGGCCTGAAACTTGGGGAACGAAATTAGTCGATTATATCGGCCCTAGTATTTGACTAGTACTTTGCTTTATTGAGCCAGTAGTTCGATGGGATTTAAACTCAGAATGGAAAAATGTCACGATAAATTTTGTTCGACACTTTATAACGATGGTTTCTAATTTAGGCGAAAGGCTAATAGTTTTGAGGAGAAGAGCTGAGTCGATACCTTTGACTTCGGTATTTCGTTGGTACTTTATTTTATCTGCTCCAGAGAAATAAAAAGAAAAAAGAAAAAAGACTGCGGGGGTATTTGAACTTAGAATATAACGAGCCGACATTCTAACGAGTTTTTCAAAGTTTTTGCCAATCCTGCACCCCTCTTGGGATGCTTTCGATTATAGGACAGATTTAGTTTCCTACAATAGCACCGACTTAGCACTAAAGAACAACAACAACAACAGCAAAATTCAGTAGTATACGAAATTACAGAACCTCTTTGTAGCTGCTCAACTAGCAAGAAATAATAATCTTGAAGGCGGGGTGCTTGCAGAAACGTTAGCACGCCAGGCGAAATGCTTAGGGATATTTCGTCTGTCTTTACGGTCAAAGTTCAAATTCCGCCGAGGTCGACTTTGCTTTTCATCCTTTTCGAGTTCGATAAATTAAGTACCAGTTACGCACTGGGGTTGATGTAATTGACTTAATTCCTCTGTCTATCCTTGTTTGTCCCCTCTATGTTTAGCCCCTTGTGGGCAATAAAGAAATAAGAAATAACAATCTTATTTTGCTCAAATAATATTCTGCCGCCTTAAGAACGCGAATACTTTTGTAGTGGGGTCATGCAGGCACAGCGGGGATTCGATCCTCGATCGCCAAATTTCACTTAACACAGAGGGAGAAGCTTGCGGGATGGTCAAAAATACTGATGAGATGAGTGATGAAAAGGATGACATTGATGGTCATCACATACATTTGGTGACTCTCGACTGCAACAAAGAACCAACCGTTACATAAACAGTTACAAATGATGACCCCGAGTTAGAGAATTGCAGCCTTCACCTTGAACAGGTGTCACATCCATCGATTACACTAGTGACCACTGACTCCACCAACATATATTGTAATACGAACCGTTACACTGGCAACCAACGCCTTAACAACAACCGTTACATTTGGTGAACCCATCTACAGAGAATCACTGTCTACTGATGCACCATCGTTCGACTTGATACAAAAATCTCTATACTGCGGTCCATACTGCGATGCCCTTCACTACAATGCAACCCTGCCGATGCACAAAGAATTCGCTGACCATGGAACCCCGATTTAACTGCAAGAAAATACGGAAGCCCACATATGCAACCTTTTCGGCACACACACGTTTTTGGTCTCATCACAACGTACAGAACCTGCATCGTCTACGAACTTTTACAAACTCTCAACAACGCTTTTTCTTTGATTGCATATCTTTTTTTTTTTTCACTTTCAGCAGTAGTCTTTTAACAAAGGACACTATTTTCAGCTAAGTTTATCACTTTTGTTAACTCATTTTTATGCTGTTCATTTCTTTTGCTGCACTGCACAACATTCATACATCTACCTGCATGCTCTAACACTGTCACATTTATACACCAAACCACACAATGCATTTCTCGCTTGCTTTTCATGCTCTTTGTGCCTTTGTAGACACAACTCGCCTCTGTAAGACTCTAGGTTGGTCATATACACATAGAGAAAGTTGTTTGGGGGAGAAAGAAGGTTACAATCAGCCAACTATGAGATACAACTTCCCCCGACTCTATAACTTGTGGATTACTACTACGAGAACGTGTACACATACCGGCCGAAATTAACTCTTTTTACCTCGCATGCTTTTCCATTAACTAATTATACATACCAACCCGTCGTGGTCTTCGCATATATTAAAGTAACGGTAAATAAATATTTCTTTACTGTACTTTGTTTATCTTCACCTCTGCAACAGCAGCACTCGTTACAACCACTAACTGCCAACTCCAACATATATCGTAATAAAAACAGTTACACATTGCATAATGTAGTCGTAAGAGAGTATGGTCATGTCTGGAATACCCGTAAAAATTCTATTTTAATGACTTAATCAAGAGAGAAAGGGCAATTCTATGAGTCTTTGCAGGTTTTACGAGATAGGTGAGAGGCTATGAAGTTACCCTCTAAACGACGATCTGACCCAAACGCTTGCAACAGGTAACTAAAGAACAAGTTATAGTGTTGGACAGGATGATAGCTTAAGCTTTGTCACCCTGAAACAATTTCTATCTACCAAACAATTATGTTAAAAGACACTTGCTCAAAGTGCTCTGCAACGAAATCGAACTCAAATCTTAATAGTTACGAAGCGAAAGCCTTGACCGCGCATCTATACCTGCACCTGTAAATCTGCTCGATCAGAGCCGACTAGCATCACGACATTAACAACAATAAAAATAGCAGCAGTAGCACGCAATTGTATAACAGCTAAAAGGAAGTCCGTTATAAAAGTTGTTTTTAATTTCTATTCAGCACACAACACAGCTTTTGCAGATTTGCCCACTCACTCATCACGGATGTCAACTGAAAAAAATATTTTCTTTTATTATTGTTTCTATGCAAAAACATTTGATATACCAGGGAGCCAATGAGAGGACTTCTAATACGCGTCTCGCCCTGACAGGACTTCTAATACGCGTCTCTGCCTGACAGAAACAGTAAACATATCTCACTTAGATAGCATACCGTCATGATATATAAGCGGGACCAGCCATCTGAATGTGGCTAGGGACAGGGCGGGGTGGTGGGGGTGTTACTGATGCATTTAGCCCCAGGCGACTATAGACGTCACCAGGAGAGCCGACACCATCACGGTGTCCTTGCTAGCCTGTAAAGGGAGATCAGCCTCCCCGAAGATACGGATGCTACACACGGACCGGTTTCGAGGTGGTCGCCTCTCGTCAGCGCATGGCAAGCACCGTTCCTCGTTGAGGGACTTCCTCTACAGGCTAGAAATATATAGATTTTCACTGTAAACACAGTCACTGGCGTCGAAAATCTGTTCGATAACAATAATAAATCTCTAAGCGAGGTATAAACAGTAACTCCTCTGTAATATAAGCGGGACCAGCCATCTGAATGTGGCTAGGGACAGGGCGGGGTGGTGGGGGTGTTACTGATGCATTTAGCCCCAGGCGACTATAGACGTCACCAGGAGAGCCGACACCATCACGGTGTCCAACGAGGAACGGTGCTTGCCATGCGCTGACGAGAGGCGACCACCTCGAAACCGGTCCGTGTGTAGCATCCGTATCTTCGGGGAGGCTGATCTCCCTTTACAGGCTAGCAAGATGGCTGGTCCCGCTTATATTACAGAGCAGTTACTGTTTATACCTCGCTTAGAGATTTATTATCGTCATGATATAAATCCAGAGAAAATACAAAACAAAGGCATAAGACGGTCCCCAGATACACCGTGTCTAGTGAAAAGAAAAGAAAAATGACGAGTAGATAAGACTGATATAGCGTTGAACCTCTGACTGCTAGCTCACGGCAAATGTCAATGAAACTAAATAGTAATAAGGATATTACAATTTAACTTAGTTGGATTTTACCAGAGTGAAAACGCATGCTCTCTCAGCGAAATCGTATATATCATTTAATATCCAAGAACAGCCAATTCAGGCCAGTTACAAGCCCGATTCTGAATATCTAGGAGATCGGTGGTGGTGATGATTGGGTCTTTTTAGATGACAAACGCTTTTTCTACGACAGTAGTACTTATTGTAGTTGGTTGCACTAACTGAGCATTTCTATAGAGGCAAGAATGACTGTGCGTTTAAGAGGTTTGCTTTCGTAACAACATGGTTTCAAGTTCGATTTCACCACGTAGCACCTCGTGCAAGTTCCTTCTAACATAGCCTCGAGATTACCAACGTAGTTTAAATAAAATCTGCTTAACAGAAATTGCCTGTCAGAGAACAGAAACTATGTGGAAATCTGTCAGAAGATCCGTTTCTATTCTTGGTCCTTCACTGCCTTCAGCAAAAAAGGACCTTGAAATTTATGACTGATAAACACACACACACACACACACACACACACACACACATACACTCTTTTAGTCTACGGCAGTGGTTCTCAACCATTTTTTACTTATGGACCCCTTTCCTTTCATTACTATTTTACTCTAGTGGATCCCCGTAGCCATTCGATGTTTAGAAAAAAAAAACTGGTTTTATAAATACTTGTTTCAAAATTCCTATTTTATTTTTCACACATTAACTTGTGTAGGTTGAACTATATAAAACGTTGGAGAAAACTAGTTGTTTCTTGCAATAAATACATCTAAAGCATAACTTTTTCATGGACCCTTAATTACTATTTTGCTTGCATGAACCTCGAAAATCTTATATAGAAGCCCCAAAGGTCATGTGGACTACAGTTGAGAACCACTGCTCTACAGCATGTCTCTTACCATAGATGACTTAATATATGCAACAGTAACCCAAAGTATCTAAAAGACATTATCCGTATGTGAAAAAAGATCACTATTTTGAAATAAGGTTGCAAACAAAAAAGAAACCGTTAAATCATGAGTATACTCTCTCTCTCTTTTACTCTTTTACTTGTTTCAGTCATTTGACTGCGGCCATGCTGGAGCACCGCCTTTAATCGAGCAAATCGACCCCGGGACTTATTCTTTTGTAAGCCCAGTACTTATTCTATCGGTCTCTTTTGCCGAACCGCTAAGTAACGGGGACATAAACACACAAGCATCGGTTGTCAAGCAATGCTAGGGGGACAAACACAGACACACAAATACACACACGCATATATATATATATATATATATATATACGACGGGCTTCTTTCAGTTTCCGTCTACCAAATCCACTCACAAGGCTTTGGTCGGCCCGAGGCTATAGTAGAAGACACTTGCCCAAGGTGCCACGCAGTGGGACTGAACCCGGAACCATGTGGTTGGTTAGCAAGCTACTTACCACATGGCCTCTCCTGCGCCTATTTTCTGACATTTTCTTATAGTTTCATTTTTACCTTTTCTGTGAGATTTTCCTGGATATGTTTTCTCTCGATTATAAACAACGCCGTCCAGTTAGAAATCCTCAGTACAAGGAAGTGAGCTGTAATCTCTAAGATCACAAGGAGGCAACTACATTTTTGACATACCTAAGATTACGTCAAAAGGTTAGTATTTAGTTTTAGGGCGGGGAAATAAGGCCAATCGAGAAGAGCTGCTAACGCTAACGTAGTGTAAATGCATCATATGCTAAAGTGATGAGCCAAATTAGTGACTGAACTTTTATTAGTCCCACTTAAACCTACTTGATGCACCTACTTTTCTTCTTCAAGCCATCCCAAACAAGTTCCGATTTTCCGGGCTCCATTCTTTTAAAGTCTATCCTACTTCCCCATTTTCATACATTTGCAATAATTGAAAATTAACTTTAATCAGGTTAATTTCACAGAGTTCTCTTCATTTACAACTCACCAGTCTAGAAGGAAGTAAACAAAAATGCCTAAGAGCATATTTATTCTTCAAAGTAATTGCTAATAATTGTTCCTAATTTAGTCATTAAGACAGCAGTTTTGAGCAGCGGAGACTTGTCAACACCCCAATATTTGGTTATTAATTTATTTTATAGATCCCAAAAGAATGAAAGGCAAAGCTAACTTCGGCTAGATTTGAAGTTTGAAAGTAAAGGGCCAGAACAAATACCGCAAGACATTTTTTTCCCTATGCTCTAATGAGTCTCCTTGATCACTGCCTTATGAAGTAATCTCTTGTAATTATTTCCAGTTTAGGCATAGAGCCAATAATTTTGAGTGAGGTGGTAAGTCAACATCATCGACCTCAGTAGTTGACTGATATTTTATTGACATTCGATAGGATGAAAGGCAAAGTTAACCTTGGCGGGTTGTGACCTGACAAAATAATCTCTTTTGAGATATTGGTTTCAAATTTTGGCACAAGGCTAGCAATTTCGTGGTGGTTGAGGGAAGGTAAATCGATTACATAGACCTCAGTACTTATTTATCGACGCTAAAAGGATGAAAAGCAAAATCGACTTCGGCTGAATTGGAACTCTGAACGTAAAGACCGACGAAATGTCACTAAGCATTTTGTCCGGCGTGCTAACGATTCTGATAGCTTTTGAGATATCAAACACAAAAAAATGAAGGTAGATTTTCCAGCCACGTTATACTCGCCATTTCTATTGTAATTTCAGTTAATTTTCTGAAGAGCAGGATGTCCCTCACTCTCACCTTCAAGTGGTACTTGAAGAAATTAAGGTTTGGTTAGAAGAGGAAAAGTTCCATCCCTCCAACTTCTCAGATATATCCACCATATATCTTTCGCCATAATCACCTTTTCCTAAAATATTGTCAATGATTAATTAATATTTTGCATTTGTCTCCTTTGCCGATTTTTTTCAAGGATTAGTCATTTAGACAATAATAATCATTATTATCGCGAAGATTGTAATTTAAATTAAAATTTCTTAGCTTATTGCATCATCTACTTTACTATGAAGTTTCCATATAGCTCGCATTCTTGGTTAATTTTCCTCGGACATTGTTTCAGAGATAGCTTTCTTGAAATCCATTTCTACATAAAACGAGCCATTTGATTTAATTTTTCTCTATTGAACCGAATAATTTAACCGGACTCTTAACAAGCGACAAATAATGGTCAGCATGCTTTTACTTCTCCAGAGTTCTGTGTCGACATTGATTTGTCACATGGAATTTCTTCAAAGAGGCATGGATCATCTCAAATTCCAACACCATAACGATAACATCACCCGTGTGTGCAGATTCAGTTACTCTCTGCCTTAGTCGAAGAAAAACAGGAGGCAACCCATACAACTTTTGAAGAAAAAAACCTCAAGAACCTAAAGGTACAGAGTAGCAAATCGGTATAAAGATGCACTTTTGGGTGTCTGCGAATGCGATACGAAACGGTTCCAATAGATGGTCGTTAACTTTGACAACCGGGAAGATATCATAACTCAATGAAGTGATCCAATCTCTGAATAATGGATTGAAATCGACTATAGCTATAACATTCGCAAGGTAGCAATGGCTGACTCTGTTAGACACTTTACATTGCTCTGAACTAGTGGCTTTTAACCTAGGTGGTAGCCAGTTTGAAGGCCTTGTGAACTTAGAAAAGGGGATGGTAAATGTCAAGATGGACGTTGGGTGTTTAGAGGGGTCGTGAGTTTTCTTAGAAATAAAATATTTAAACCAGGCACAATACTTATATTTTAAACGTTTTTTTTTTTCAAAATCACTTAGTTAGGATTAAAGTATGAGTTCGGACATTGTATAATCAGTAGACAAAAGCCATAACTAACAATGCACCAAGGCCCAGTGTAATTTCCTTATATAAGTGCTAATTTCTTTTTAGTATTTCGGTAAAAATTACCACAGGGTTAATTAGTTCATGCAAATATCTTTTAAGGAGAGACACATCACAGAATGGGATAGTCTAAAGAAGAATGGATACTGTATGATTAAAAATAAGCGAAAGGAGCGTTTGAAAAACACCATTTAGTAATAGGCGGCACGGAGCTACAAAAAACAGAGTCTGTGATCTTTACTGATATGCAACCTATCACTGTTAAATTGTTAAATAAGACCCACCCCTATCTTTGATGTAATGTGTGATACAGAGTTTGACTTGAATGGATTTTGCCTCAATCGCACAAGTTTGTACGAAAACGATGGCACTGTTAAAGACAAACAATAAATTCTTTGTTATCTCTTAGCAGCTGTTTAGCTTCTGGTCAGGCTGAAACAGTATACATATGATCAATGCTATTTTAGCTGTAACAGCTCAGTTTACATACATACATACATACATACATATATACATACATACATACACACACACACACACACACACACCACACACACACACACACACACACACACATAGATAGATAGATAGATAGATAGATAGATAGATAGATAGATAGATAGATAGATAGATAGATAGATAGATAGATAGATAGATGGATAGATGGGGAGAGAGAGAATGTGTGTATGCGTGTAGAATTCACACTCCTTTGCATTAACATAATGAAATCCTAGATACACATTAAAAAAAAAAGGGACAAGGTTGTCAGAGCTAGAATGCATTTGACCAGCCCTTTTTCTTCTATTTGAATACGACACTGTGTGCCTTGAAGGAGGCTCGTTGCTATGGGCAGATCTGCCCATACTAATTCTTATGCCTAATGTATTTTCTCCTTGAAGGTTATATAACCCAGGGCTGTTTATAAACAAGTTTTTCTTCATAGAACTAGTGTGTAACGTAATAAGCTAAACATAAAGGGGACAAACAAGGGATTAAGTCGATTACATCGACTCCAGTGCGTAACTGGTACTTGTTTAATTGACCCAGAAAGGGATGAAAGGCAAAGTCGACCTCGGCAGAATTTGAACTCAGAACGTAACGGCAGACAAAATACTCCTATGCAGCTCGCCCGGCGTGCTAACGATTCTGCCAGCTTGCCGACCTGTAATAAGCATATATTATAAGACATATGTTTCTTTATTGCCCACAAGGGGCTAAACATAGAGAGGACGAACAAGGACAGACAAAGGGATTAAGTCGATTACATCGATCCCAGTGCGAAACTGGTACTTTTATTTATCGACCCCGAAAGGATGAAAGGCAAAGTCAGCCTCGGCGGAATTTGAACTCAGAACGTAACGACAGACGAAATACCTATTTCTTTACTATCCACAAGTGGCTAAACATAGAGAGGACGAACAAGGACAGACAAAGGGATTAAGTCGATTACATCGATCCCAGTGCGAAACTGGTACTTTTATTTATCGACCCCGAAAGGATGAAAGGCAAAGTCAGCCTCGGCGGAATTTGAACTCAGAACGTAACGACAGACGAAATACCGCTAAGCATTCCGCCCGGTGCGCTAACGTGTCTGCCAGCTCGCCGCCTTTATTATAAGACTTATAGATATTCAGTAACATACAAATAACGCGCATGTGTGTAAGTGGGTTGCAACGTAAGCATATACTATTCAAAATAAATCTGGCGCAATTTCTCGGACATTTCAACCGCAATGCTTAGTGAAGGAGTAACGCAATTAAGCTTTTGTCCAGCCGTCGTCATCAGCTCTTCCTTGTTTTCGAGTAATTTCTTCTTTTCCTTATTTGCTATACTGGTATTTCTAATGACCAAAGTGACCAATCCTTGCATTAAATATGAAGAAAAGTTCACCTTTTAATTGAAGAAAATGTTGAACATAAAGGTTCGTACATAAAGGCTCGCACATAAAAGAAAAGATCGTACATAAAGGCTCAAGATATCTCTTAGCATGAGAATAAGACCAAACACGAGATTTATAGACACATTCTACTCATCTCTATTAATGTTGATTAACGCAGGCTAGGCTTTCCTGGAAATTGTTATCGTACGTAACAACGGACCATACTGGCTATTAAGTTTTGGAGACTTGCACACCTTATGAGACCACTCAACTACATTAATGTTATTGGCAAAGACAGACAACACGAAATTAAACCTGGGACAGAGATTCGTAGAGCAGCGTGATTAAACGCATTTCCGTTGCGGCAACTTGAAGAATATAATATAATATATAATATGATATAATGTAATATAATATAACATAGACACACACACACACACACACACACACACACACACACACACACACACAAGATAGATAGAAACATACACAGATACATACATAGACAGGCAGACAGACAGATTGATATATATATATGTATGTATGTATGTATGTATGTATATATATTGTTGTATTTCGGGACGGTCATTTTGTTTTGCCAAATAAACACACGCACTATATGTTTTTTTCTTCATTCGTTTATTACTGTTTGTATTTCATTTTTAAGTCATTATCCATTGTCCGG
>NC_042997.1:153960144-154002644 GCF_006345805.1 Octopus sinensis
GCATTTTCAAATATGAAGTATGTGAAGTGAGCACACCGAACGCGGTTGACTGAACATTTGAAAGCATTTCTCTTGGTTGAATGTAGCAGTACAAAAGCAAATATTGATATCTTAAAAGCTAAACACCAGTTTCACAAATCTCACTAACCTTTTTTGCTGGTTAGTTTGTGAGATTCGGATACGTGCGCATTGGGTGTGATATAACTCCTGTATTGCTAACGTCGCTTTCTTAGATAACCTTTTGGTAAATAAATATTTTGATTGTACTTATTTTTTGTGTTTTCACCGTATTGTATTAAAGAAAATGGTTATGTGGTTTTGGCCCGGCATGAAAAAGTTTGGTGACCCCTGCTCTAAAGCCACAACCTAACACAATCGTGAGCCAAACCTCCAAATTACTTATGCTACGCGCCTTTATTTTGGCTAATGCAATCTTAGATAAACAGAATGGGATAGTCATGATTAGATTGTCTTTGATCATAGGTCTTTTTTATCAACTGGCTTAAACCTAAAGAACGCATTAACGTTTACAAGGTTCCTTGATTTACTTCATAGTTGCAACCTAAATTTCCCTCAAATTACACGGCCACTTAAAATAAACGGATACGTAGATTAATGTAGTTCATAAAAATGCCTTCGATCATTTGATCTGTAAACAACAGCGTTGAATGCGACTCAACCGGATCTAATAGTTTTCGTTGATAAACCGTTAGCTGAAAATTAGGAGAGGTTTCTGAGTAGGAGTTTTCCCTGTCTGACTGTCATGAAAAGAAAACAAAAAAAAAAAAGGTTGGGGAAAGGACACATTGTATAAATTATACTCTGTGTTATACTGAGAAAATTAACAAAGACAGGATTGTCGCGACTTGATCATCTTGGGTGACTCGAGTGTAACAAGTACAGGTCAATTAAGAGTATTTCTGAATGATAGCTTGACTTGTTAGAAACAGCAGCCAGATATCCCCCTTATTGCACCTTGTTTTATACAAGGACAAGACAAATTAAATATTGTAGTATTTTATATATATTTTTTTTAAAAGGCGAGATTGTCATGGCTGTAATACTTTAGAGTTTAGGCCTACTCAGGCTTGACCAGAGGTTAAACAACGTTATCCTCCTGTGTTAACCCCTCGGTAACATAACACAATCTAAAAAAATCTACGCCAATTTTTGTTAGAAATAGCCGCGAAATTTCCCTTAAATTAAACTCTACTCTTTTAACTGAAGGGCATGATATAATTTTAGTCACAAATACATTATCTGGAAAAAAGGTGCTATGGTTATGGTAGAACTTCTTTGATCATTTTGGCTTAGAGCTGACGGGCTAAAAACTACGTGCGATTACGAATTTCAGTAGAGCTTGAAGCCTTTCAACGTTGCTATCAAAGGAGTTCGAGCAATGGGCAAAATTACGGTTTGGTGCCCCTTCTGACATTGTTTTCTCATAACTTTCTTTAAAAATGCTTAATTCTATATGAAATTTTGCAGAAATTCGAAAGAGTAAATTGGTTGTTATGTTTTAAGACTTTTTTTTTTTGAGAGAGAGAGAAAAGAGTTACGGTTTGTTCTCTCCTACCCCTGACCCTTTTTTTGTCTTCTCAAACTCCTTTCAAAATGCTTTCTTTTAAATGAAACTTTACAGAAATACATTTTCAAGATGGTAGGTTACATAACGTTGACGTTTCAAACATGTAAATCTGGGGAAAATGTGAACAAATGCTAAAGCAACGGAAATTGTTGGTAACAGACTTAGGAAAAGGAAAAGAATAATCCAAATTTTTCAAAAGCCTCTTCTTTTTTTTTAGGAAATATTTGGCTGCTATTTCTCGCCATTCAAACTTGTTTTGATAACTCAATAATCCTGTAGCCCTTTTGTTTAATGTTTAATAATAACTTTTTAAAAAAGCATTTTCTTAAAAATCTATAAAATTAACAATGGATGCTAATTTTTTCTTCAAGAAATATTGGTTTCAAATCTTGGCCCAAGGTCAGCAATTTCTGGGAAGGGGCTAAGTCAATTTCATCAACCCCCAGACTCAACTGATACTTCTTTTACTGACTCCGTAAGGATGAAAGGCAAAGTCGACCGCTAAGCATTTTGTTCAGTGTGCTAACCATTCTGCCAACACGCTACCTTTTTGCTTCAAGAAATATTCTTCAAATTTTATTTGCTTTAACTGTGTTGTAGCCTTTATGTGGAAATCATGACGATCCTATAAGGCACAAAAAGAAAATGACTCTCCCCAGACATGGCAATCCTTGTTACTCATAATGTTAAGAAGACGCCAAATGAAATTAAAATTTCTTCTAGAGAGAGAGAGAGAGAGAAAACACTATTTATTTTATAAATTCAACATTTTAAATTAAATTAAAAGTTATTCAATCTCCCGGATAACCAGAATCTTTTTCTTTCACGAAACCCATTTTGGGAGATCCTGGCTTCTATTAACATTGTGATAACCTTCATTTAGAGAGTCTGCGAAAGCCATGGGCACAACCCTGACTCCATATCAAACCTATAAAACGTTCAAAAGTGATGAAGATTTTGTCTTCACGACTTATTGGCCAGAAATGTTTTTGCGCTTCTCGTGTGCTGATAAACTGTCGATTTTATAATTCCGACGATTGTTCTTGACCGAAACAATATTTGTTTTGGATGGTTCTTAGTGTCCCTCGCTGATCTAAGTTGAAAAGATATTGTAGTGGGGGCTTTCTTTTCTCCAGCTTACTTTCCAATGTTATCTGAAAATCTCTGATTGCTTAGATATTTCGATCTAGTCGTGGCTCATGACCACTCCAGAGCAGCATCACAGAAACGTATCGACGTGGCACTAGAGCAACCGCTGCATCTAAGGGTTGTTCCATTCATTGTGCGTCAGTAAACTTCACGGTTTCCATTGTGTGCTTTATTGCTTTTCAGTAATTTATTTTATTTGTACTCATGCCATTGAGTGATGATGATAAGGGGGATCAGTGCTTATATCAAAATAATAAAACAAGTCCTGGGGAACTAGTGGCTTAATTTTGTAAGCATTATTTATCCTCGCAAATTTGGAATGCATTCACCCTATGCTATATATATAATATGAGACAAGAATTTTAAACGTTTTATGCAAAAACTTTCACACAAACTTATATAAGGAGTCGAATTAGTTTCTAAAAGAATATTTGGTGTTTTTTCCTCGCATTGGAAATTTTTTTGGCGACAATCTTTTCGATGGCATCACCAACATTCACCATCCACACTTTTTTTTTGTATCTTCATAACCACATGCATCACAGTTATTCACGAAAATAGTCCGAATGGGAACACAGTAATTCGAATATCCTAAAAAATTCAATCGTATGATTATTGGTATTATCCATATGAATTTTCCGTCCAGATTTGCCATTTTATTATAAATATAGCCAGTAAGTAAAGACAGCCTATAGTGTAGGTTTTGTTCATAAAAATGACATACTGAGTAATAACAAAGAAGTGTCAGCAAATTTGGACGTAAATTTAACTTCTTATAAATACCATATTTCATGGCATAAAAGACACATTCTAATTTCTACAGAGCATAATCAAGAAAAAATGCTTTAGTTCAGTGACTCAACCATTTTTTGCATATGGTCCCCTCTGATTTCTACTTGGTCTGCCGGACGTCTATAACCATTCGATGCATATAAAAATCCAAAAGTATTTTTATAATTAAATACTATTAGAAATTGTGTAAAAATAATTTAAATATTGTGGCAGTGTAAGCATTTTATTGCGCATAATTTGTAACTGTAAAATCTTATACGGGCCCCCAAAGTTTATATACATTCCCGTTGAGAACCACTGTTATAGTGAATTAAGGTTTATGGCAGGCCCTACTTTGCATATAGGACCTGGGGTAATTTTGCTGAGACATTTTTAGGGGTGGAAGAAAACGCACCTTATAATACCGCCAAATGCGTTATTTGGTCTTTCATTTTTACATGCCACTGTAACCTTTTTGTAGAAAAATGTGTTTTTACCTTTCATATTTAATTTAAATAAAAATATGCTATTTTATTTATTTATTTATTTATTTATTTTATTTTGTTTTTGTCAGGATCCTTATTAACCACAGAGCAAATGTAAACTGCAGAACTGTATATGGCGATACGCCGTGCCATTTAGCAGCCTATCGAGGACATAGAGAAATGGTTGAACTCCTTGTAGGTCGTGGTAATGCTGATCTGTCAGTAACTAATTGTAAAAATCGAACTTCACTAGACGAATCGATCTGTAGCTCACACGATGAAATTTCTCAATATATCCACAAAGCTATGAGACAAAAAAGTAAGTAAATTTTTGCTATACTTGACGTTAATGTTTCCAGCTTGTCTTGCGTTTGGAGGGGCACGCACACACACATACACATAGCTATATGCTCAAATGTGATTACTGAAGCAGAAATATGTCCACAGCTCTCTTCTTCAGGAAATCAGACTGCATTTTCCTTAATGGCATGTCAATTTTGGAGAATCCTTAGTAGCGGTGATAATTTCAATTACTTCAGAATTTACCTCGTATGCTATTTCATATACTCTTATTCGTCTTTATTGCTCAAATGCATGCCACTGGCCGCTCTGAATTATTTCTTTTGTCGCATTTTTCATTTCGGGATTGAACTTGGACGAGCTGAAGTCTTTCAGAACTTACTCCTACAACGTTAATTGCAAGCAACACACACACACACACACACCATAGAATATATTTTGTTCACACGATACATCGTCTGCTTTTTATATGATCACGTGACACTTCTTTGCGTGTCACTGCCCAACTTTAGCAGCTTATTTCTCATTCTCCCTCGCCTATGTTTCTCATTCCCTTATTTCCTCATTTTCGTCTTTCCTCTTATTGTCTCTGGAGAAGAGACATGTCTCATTTTATATACACTCATACATCAATGAACAGTATTGCCACTCCTCAAAATAGCGTGAGCTTACTGCACCCTTCTACCTCTTCACCATTTTAGCATCCTCCGTTTTTTTTTCCCCACAGACCTTCATGATGTTAATTTAGTGAATTAGACAAGCGTTTTTTATCTATTTCTTTTTTTTCTTCCTGAAAACCAATGTTCTAAGTCTCTGTAGTTATTGCATAGCATCAGGACAACCTCAATTGTGCAGAAAAAAAAGAATAAATTCTAGATTTGAACATTCCACGTTTTCTTCCCAGATGCGTAGGAATACATTATCTAATCTGACCTTTCATAGAGGGCGAGATTGATTGCTATTTCTAGCAGGTGGAACTACTATGTTGAAGAAGCCTCTTCATCAATGTGTTCCTTGCACAGGGCTTTGGAGTAGATGTTCCTCGAAGTCTCATGCCTTATGAAGAAAAAAAGTTGTTCCTCCTTTGTTTTTTTTTTTTTTTTTGTTTTTATGATTCTGAAAAAAAAAATGTCAGTTTTTTCACGTTTTATTCTTTCCTTATCAAGTAGTACAAGACTTTGAGTGACAGCTATTCCAAATCAGTCATTTTAGTAAGCATTCCTTCTTTCAATTATTATTGTTTTCGATACCATTTTTGTCATTAAAAACAAGCAAAAAAGAATCTGGTTAACATAGGGGCTCTCTCATTAATTTTGATAGCTAGTACAAGGAGTTGAAATAAGTTCAGCTTGATCAGATAACACTTTGGGACGATACCAGAATCAGTTGGTGATACTATTTTCCTTATTCTTCAAGGCCAATACCTCATTTAATACTACTTCCATCCACTCCCGAAAGGTGCTCGCGTTGAATCAATGCTGATGCGAACAGGAAGAAAAAAGTTACATTTACTTCCGTTTGGGGGCATTGGGTTCTTTTAACATGTCTAATATGCCACGATAAAAGGTTCGTAGTGTAATTTGTTGAGCGAAAAGATCAGAAATTATTTTCACACACATGTATTACAATAAACGCCGTGTGTGTGTTTATACACACACACACACACACACACACACACACACACACACACACACACACACACACACATATATATATATATATATATATATATATATATATATATATATATATATACGGCATTTATAGTCAAAAGGATGTTTCGTTATTCCAACTTATCATTTGGGCAGATTGCCAGTCTATGGCGGATGTTGTAACAAGAGAATTGAGTACTGGTTTTAATATAGCTGTGATATTTGTATTTATAGCGTGTGCGCGCGTGTATGTGTATGTATATATATATATGTGTGTGTGTGTGTGTGTGTGTGTGTATAAAGTTCATATATACATATCTATATCTATATGCAGTTAGGTATATGTCCGGTCATAGAGTAACCAATCGTTTCGCATCAATAAAGCGGCGAAACCATTGGTCGCTCTATGACCGGACATATACCTATCTGCATATAAATACATTACTGCTGCATGCTTTAGAGTGTGCTTCTTTTTCGGATATATGACACACTGGATATATATATATATATATATATATATATATATATATATATATATATAATGGACTGCACAGAAGAAGAGACACATAGGATAAAGAGTCATTGAAGAGGTCACAGAACGTGTGACGAAAGAGCTTAGACAAAGGCTACTAACATAATAATAATAATAATAATAACTGAAGGCCAAGTGCGTGTGTTTCATTGGCAAAAATATGACCAAATATCCCCAAATATAACAATAATGTAGATATGTGTATATACATACATACATACATACATACAAACATAGACACTCACGCATATACGTGTGTGTGTATGTATTAACCACGCGTTTATTGATTGGTTGATATAGATCTGGTTGATTAATGACAAACCCGGATTGTTTATTGCCGGTAAAACAGATATTGCTCGTGTTCGGTTTTAGTAGAGATAAAACTCAGAATTCCATTTGTTGATTCATTTTTTTATTACATCCAATCAGATAATTGCATTTCAACACGGTCTCACTACCTTGGTACCTAATTTCCGGCTAGATTTTCTCTGTGACGAGCTTGAAAATAATGCGTGGCTCTGAGATAACTTGCTTATTTACTCGACTTGTCTTAATTCGAAACTGTATAATATCAAAGTAAACATGTTTCATAAATCACACAGAACAATGACTTTCAGGAAATGTGATATATTTAGATTAAATAAACCACCAACCGCTAGCTCTATAAGAGTAGATCATATTTTGTGAAAATAAAAGTAAGAAAGAAAAATAAATAAATCAATCAATCCCCAACTGAGAATTTGACGCACACCCAGTTCAGAAGTGCGTCAGGAAAACGTGTTCGCCACCTACTTAAAAATTCGGGGGAATCCGTGTGACGTCATTCTCCTTGAACCAATGAAATCACTTCCTGTTTAGTGTAAATTTGTAGTACGTTGTTTTACGTGCGCATTTGTTAGTTTGTCATTGAGTTAAGGGAGTTGATTATTTTTATGAAAATTATTGTTATTATCGACAGCTGTGACGCAAAATCTTATATTGTATTAAGTAATTTATACCAACACACCTAATGCATACTTAACGGCATTCAATAACATAGCAGTATTAATAAATGCACAGTATTTAAAAACAAAACAGGATGATCATGACTAGCATATGTTTTTGGTCGTGAGACTCTACTTAATGATTTGATTTAGAGTCGAGCAACGACATAACTACACACTTATACACTTATGCGATATTCAAGTGTTTTATCAATGAACGTAATGTATATCTTTGAACATTACAACGAGGAAATAGCTCCTTCCATTTGTCAAGTGACCTACATTTCTTTTGACGTACGAATACTGTTCTGTTTTACTTTAAAATATGAATACCTGATAAATATGTAGTCCGTGTGCTTGTTTATCACGTGTCTTTAAGCTGGAATATCACAATCGTATTTCCTTTCTGTAAATCGGAAACATTGGGTCTATTTAATGGCTCGATGTCAAACGAAACGGTGTCAATATTTATAGGAAATCTGACAGTTAATTACTAAGAAAACCATGGGTAAATGGGAATCGGATTTATATATCCTGAGAAGTAGTTAGCAATGATAAAATGATTATTTCCTACATTTGTATTTTAGATGATCACAAGTTGACCATGTGACCATCCTTCAGGAAATGAATCCCGTAGAATAATATCCAACATGTTCTCTTTTTTTTGAAGACGATTAGGCGTGATTTTAATGAGATTTTGCATAGATTTCATTGGTATTTTTGTATTAATTTCTGTCATTAACTGGACTCTATTATATTTATGTTCGTATTTTCTTTCCAGATTACCATCCGAAACGACTTGCTGAACTTCGTATGGCAGAAATCCCACTAGATCTTACACCAATACCCTCTTCAGAATTAAACTCATTTGAACACGATGAAAAATATCCATACTCTGATGATGATAATAATGAAGAAGGCAACAGATTTATTGTTAAGGCTAATAATAGCTTAGCAGCTACCACACATTATGCAGTACCATTCCATTGTGAAACACCAATCACTAACAGATTACCATCTGATATGATAACTCCATTTCCATCTGCTGGACCTATTAATAATTCTAACATATATTATTCTCCAAACATTTACCCCTATAAAATACCAAATACTTCATATTCATTGCAACAAAGACCCGTTTTACAAACAAATCAAAGAGACGCTGACTCTATTTCAGATTCTGATATGAACTCTATGGTAATGAATGATCTTTCATCAACAAATGCAGCAGCTAACCATTCACAATTGTCTTTTCTGAATATATGTTCACGGTACATAAGTGATAACGTGTGACTATTTAGTTTATTCCTTAGTAGACCTGTAGCAAGGAGGGAGTTGATAAAAATTTAAAAAGTATCGTTTGATTGACATTATTGTAATTCTGACTTTATGGATATACTCTCTCTTTTACTTGTTTCAGTCATTTGACTGCGGCCATGCTGGGGCACCGCCTTTAGTCGAGCAAATCGACCCCGGGACTTATTCTTTGTAAGCCCAGTACTTATTCTATCGGTCTCTTTTGCCGAACCGCTAAGTGACGGGGGCGTAAACACACCAGCATCGGTTGTCAAGCAATGCTAGGGGGACAAACACAGACACACAAACATGTACACACACATACATATACATATATATGACAGGCTTCTTTCAGTTTCCGTCTACCAAATCCACTCACAAGGCATTGGTCGGCCAGGGCTATAGCAGAAGACACTTGCCCAAGATGCCAAGCAGTGGGACTGAACCCGGAACCATGTGGTTGGTAAACAAGCTACTTACCACACAGTCACTCCTGTGCCATATAATGTCCTAAGATGTAGGACAAACCTGCTTTTCTCAATGTAAAGCTGGTGGGATGTTTCTAAGAGATGTTCATATTATTGGTTCATTTAACACAGTCAGTTAAAAATGCTATTTCTGTTTTAGCAGGTATATATTTAGCAAATTTTCTTTTAACGGATGTTTTATATCTATTACTCCATGATGCAACTCTATGTATGAGGCCTCGAATATGACCCATATAACTTTCAATTGTTGGCAGCCTTCCAATCTACTTCTCTGCTATGTTACCATAAGGTGAAATTGGTACCTTACTTTCCAGTAAGCTAAGGGGTTAATGTGGTAACATTGGTTGGCTGCCAACCATATCACCAAGACTACAGTCAATAAGTTTTAGTCATAGATTTAAATAGACATAAGGCTATGCTATTAATTTTTTTTTTTGTGTGTGTGTTCTTAGTCCAATTGACTATCATTTTAAGAGCATATGAGTGAATTAAACCCTCAGTTTCAAAAATAATACAGAAAATTAAAGAACTGCCTTATTCTCTACAATTCTTAAACATTCTGAAATGTGACTTCATGACTTGTCAGAAATTTTTCATCAACAAATTTTAGTCAAAAGCAAATTTCAGAGCAATAAAATGTTTGCTGATTCTATTTCTGAAACTCTATCTGTGATAATTTGATATTCGCAACAGCAAATGTGAAAATAAATGTTATGTTTTTATATGTAACATCTTTATACAACCCAGCTGAATTATATTTCATACAAAGTGCTCCCTTTACTCCTGAATATTGCTGTTTTTTTTTTTTTTTTGCATCTTCAGGTATAAACCTTTTTTTTTTCTTTTTTTTTTTTAAGTTAGTCCGAGGGAAAATACTGTTATTTTCATCGTCTTTTTTTTTTTTTTTTATCATGACAAGAATTTAAAGAATCAGATGCTTGCAGTATCTAATTCATTATGTTTTGATGGGTTCAAATCATTCTGGAGTTGATTTTAACTTCCTTTTCTCCATGGATAATATTTTTAAAAATTTTATCATACCTCCATACAAGTCCATTATTTTTATCTAGGGGGAAAAACAAAAACGCACATAAAGAAGTGAGTTAGCTTGTTACTTCAATGGTGTCTTTATATCAGCACATTGAACTTAAGTGGTGCAAATAAATTGAAATGTTTTCATGAAGAATCTGAACCCAGTCACAGACTCAGTTTTCAAGAAGATTATTTTCAATTTAACCTATCTCTTTCATGGAACAAAAACTGCCACACATTTTCTGTTCATACTTTGAACTGCATTACTTTCACCATGTCTTGGGAAGTTCCTTTTACTCTTCCCATTTCAAGTGATGTTTTGTTTTTCTATCTGTCCAACTGTAATTTCCATTATAATACGCAACCTTACCTTATACCTGTTCAGAAGATTTCCATCCAACGACATATTCAACCAACTGAATTAAAACTTTTTCATTTTTTTTTTTCATCTAAAAGTGATTAAATTCTCTTAAATAAGTTTCTAATATTTTGGCTGAGAAAGAAAGAAAAAATGATGACATGTCTGCAATTTTTGCTCATTGAATGACTTTGGTAATGTGTGATCTACCTGCTGATGTACCTCAAAATATGATGAAAAATATTATATTGTTTACTTATTCTTATATTTTATCAGCTAAGAGGCTGCAAAAATATACTGGCCAGTTTATTTATGTAATGTATATTTAAACACTACGCAATATTCATTCACAAAGAAGTGGTTTCATTTTTCAGGAACCACATATGTTCTGCATTGACAAAATAAAATTTCGATGAGGTTAAATCGAATGTTTTGCTGTCTTAACATATAAGCAACAAAGCACATGTTTTCAGTGCCTTTTTTTTTTTTTGTAATTTAATACAAAATCAAAGTGAAAGGTTGCATTTGCTAAACATTCTTAGCAACATGTAAAATATTTGTAACTATTATGTAATATAGTATCTAACAAATATTACATTGCATACTTCAAATGTGTATCTTTTGTGTTCATCCACTAATTTATTTTTCAAGAAGTCTGTGATATAATTTCAATTGTTTGCAATGATACATTCATTAAGAAATTAATGAGAAAAATAAAAATAAATGAAACATGAATACTTTGTTTTCTGATTTTTATGCATTTGCTTTTCATTTAAATATATTTTAATGCTTAAAATTTGCTGTTAATTCACAAAGTGGTCTAAGTTTGCCAGCAAGAACAGGGTAAGCTGATGTTTTGGGTAGAATCTTATATACTAGACCGCTTTCTCTTCACAAACTATCTTAAAGTGGAATAAGCTGCCGGACGAGATAGTGAAGATGCCGATGACTGCTCGGTTCAATGTCTTTCTTGACCAGAAATGGCCTGAACTCTTTACATGAACACCACCCTGTACATAATTCCATGTCCCCCTACATGGCCTTGCTTTTTGAGCCAAAAAATTAACTTAACTTATTGAGCGAGTCCTTTATCTCCCTTCCTTATAAGGGGAAATAATTCCAGTAACTTGATTGGTTTCTCAAAGTTAGTTTATATACAGAGGAGAAAGTAAAGCCTAATGTTTGTTTGCAAGTAAACAATTAATAACTATGTATATGTTTCATCACCATCATTGTTTTAATCTATTTTTCCATACTTGCATGCCTCAGTCAAAAACACTACACTGAGGCACATTTTTCTAAAGCTGGATGGTCTTCCAGTAACCAATCCTTGTTTCCAAGCAATTAATATTTCTCCTTGCCTGCTAAACAACAAACAGACTGGGAATGCTTTCATGAAACATTACAAACACCATTTGAATGGATATTTTTTTTTTACATTCGGTATGCACAATGGCCCAGTGGTTGCGGCAGCGGACTCGCGGTTTCGATTCCCAGACCAGGCGTTGTGAGTGTTTATTGAGCGAAAACACCTAAAGCTCCACGAGGCTCCACAGGGGATGGTGGTGATCCCTGCTGTACTCTTTCACCACAACTTTCTCTCACTCTTACTTCCTGTTTCTGTTGTACCTGTATTTCAAGGTGCCGGCCTTGTCACGCTGAATATCCCCGAGAACTACATTAAGGGTACACATGTCTGTGGAGTGCTCAGCCACTTGCACGTTAATTTCACAAGCAGGCTGCTCCGTTGATTCGGATCAACCGGAACCCTCATCGTCGTAACCGACGGAGTGCTTCCATTTTTTTTTCCCACATATCGAAACACTCAGTTATGCACAAACATATAAAATGTGTCTATGTGTGCATATATATATATGATATATATTTAATGCAAGTATAATGTTATAATGGAGGTGCAATGGTCCAGTGGTTGGGGCAGCGGACTCGCGGTCATAGGATCGCGGTTTCGATTCCCAGACTGGGCGTTGTGTGTGTTTATTGAGCGAAAACACCTAAAAGCTCCACGAGGCTCCGGCAGGGGGTGGTGATCCCAGCTGTACTTCTTCACCACTCTTTCTCTCACTCTTTCTTCTGTTGGCCTGCTCGCTTAGCCAGCGGGGTGGCGTCATTCAAAGGCTAAAACAATGCGAAGCGCATTGTGACCAGCGATGTGTAGCAACGTCTGGTTGGTCACGTGATAATGTTATATATATAATATAGTGGTTTGGCAAAAGAGACTGATAAAGTAAGTACCAGGCTTTTAAAAATCAAGTACTGGGGTCAATATATTCAACTAAAAAATTCAACACAGTGCTCCAGCATGGCCACAGTCTAATAATTGAAACAAGTAAAAGATAAAATATAGAAGATATATATATACACCACACACACACACACAAAATATGTGTGTGTATGTATATATATGACAAAAAACAGTCTTCCATACTCTACCAACATGGAGGCAATCTGGGTCAACTTGACATCCACACTTTATCCAAGCACCCAAAGTACTCAATCCTCAGACAAATACAGGAGTGCGTCCTCATAAATGAAACATCCCCAGTACTAAATAGGAAATATACATAGTAGGTAATCATACCCACAGTTTATATTTATATAGATAGAATAGTTAGTGGACTGTTACATAGATGTATGTATGTGAGTGTGTATATATGTTTATGCACACGTATGTAAGCAAATGGATATGAATGTAAACAGATAGACATACAGATGGATAGGTACATAGGCAATATGAACAGCAAGCACACATACACAAATAGAGGACTGAAACACATGACCATATACACATACACTTCACTTCACGCAAGGACACATATAGAGACACACATCCACACATGGAGATACATAGTTTATAGTCACAAAAACCCACACACATGCACACATAAGGAGACAGGTACACACGCACATAAAAACACAAATACATGAATATGCAGAATACATATATACATATGCACACACATGCATACACAAACTTGCATGCATGCATACATACATGATGTATGCGCACACACATGCACAAACAAACAAAAAGAACACAGCTCGGATAATGGACAGAGTCAATGACTATTGAAAAGGTTTCAAGACGCAACGAAAATTTTATGAAAAATAAATAAGTAAATGAGTGGAACTTTACTGGTGAGTGTGTTAAATAATAAGGCACTAAAAGAAAATGACTCTCCCCAGACACAACAGAATATATATATATGTGTGTGTATATATATATATATATATATATATGTGTGTGCATATCTCTTTTACTTGTTTCAGTCATTTGACTGCGGCCATGCTGGAGCACCGCCTTTACTCGGCAACTCGACCCCGGGACTTATTCTTTTGTAAGCCCAGTACTTATTCTATCGGTCTCTTTTGCCGAACCGCTAAGTAACGGGGACATAAACACACCAGCATCGGTTGTCAAGCAATGCTAGGGGGACAAACAGACACACGCATATATATCAGTTTCCGTCTACCAAATCCACCCACAAGGCTTTGGTCAGCCCGAGACTATAGTAGAAGACACTTGCCCAAGGTGCCACGCAGTGGGACTGAACCCAGAACCATGTTGTTGGTAAACAAGCTACTTACCACACAGCCACTCCTGTGCCTATGTAATATCATCATCATCGTTTAACGTCCGTTCTCCATGCTAGCATGGGTTGGACGGTTCGACCGGGGATCTGGGAAGCTAGAAGGCTGCACCAGGCTCCGGTCTTATCTGGCAATGTTTCTACAGCTGGATGCCCTTCCTAACGCCAACCACTCCGTGAGTGTAGTGGGTGCTTTTTACGTGCCACCTGCACTGGTGCCAGGCGAGGCTGGCATCGGCCACGGTCGGATTGGTGCATTTTACGTGCCACCTGCACGGAAGCCAGTCGAGGCGGCATTGGCTTCGGCCACGATTCGGATGGTGCTTTTTACGTATCTCCAGTCCAGGGGTCCTGGCATCTGCCGGGTGCCAGTCATAGGATTGGTTCAATTTCGATTCCGATTTCACTTGCCCTAACAGGTCTTCGCAAGCAAAGGGGGGTTGCCATAGGTGCCTGTCGTCGGATGAGGTTCGATATCGACTTCGCTTGCCTCAACAGGTCTTTGTGTGTCCAAGGGAGGAAAGGCATGCATAAGTGGGCTGGACTCACTTGCCCTGCCTGGTCTTTTCACGCACAGCATATTTCCAAAGGTCTCGGTCGCTGGTCATTTCCTCAGTGAGACCTAAAGTTCGAAGGTCGTGCTTCACCACCTCGTCCCAAGTTTTCCTGGGTCTACCTCTTCCACGGGTTCCCTCCACTGTTAGGGATTGGCACTTTTTCACACACCTATCTTCATCCATTCTTGCCACATGACCATACCAGCGCAATCGTCTCTCTTGCACACCACAACTGATGCTCCTTAGGTCCAACATTTCTCTCAGGGTACTAACGCTCTGTCGAGCATGCACACTGACATTACACATCCGTCGGAGCATACTGGCTTCATTTGTCGCGAGCTTACGCATGTCCTCAGCAGTCACGGCCCATATTTCACTGCCATGTAGCATGGCTGTTCGTACACATGCATCATACAGTCTGCCTTTTACTCTGAGCGAGAGGCCTTTAGTCACCAGCAGAGGTAAGAGCTCCCTAAACTTTTGCCCAGGCTATTCTTACTCTAGCCGTTACACTTTCAGCACACCCACCCCCACTACTGACTTGGTCACCAAGATAACGGAAGCTATCAACTACTTCTAGTTTTTTCCCCCTGGAAAGTGACGGAAGTTGTTTTCTGCAGATTTTCAGAGGTTAATGCTCCCGAGCATCTGCCACATACAAAAACCATCTTCCTAGTTAGCCTTCCTATGACATTGTTGCACCTCTTATGTGTCCATAGCTTACACTTGGTGCATCTTATAGAGTTTCTACCTACACCTTTTCTACAGATCGAGCAGGGCCATCTACCTGAAGGTGTTTGTGATTTGTCTACCTTCCTACTTATTACGACTTTGGTTTTAGCTAGATTGACTCTAAGGCCCTTCGATTCTAAACCTTGCTTCCACACCTGAAACTTCTTCTCCAGTTCTGATAGTGACTCAGCAATTAGAGCAAGGTCATCAGCATAGAGGAGCTCCCAAGGGCATCCTGTCTTGAATTCCTCCGTTATTGCCTGGAGGACTATGATAATAGGAGGGGGCTGAGGACTGAGCCTTGGTGGACCCCTACCTCTACCCGGAATTCTTCACTGTACTCGTTGCCAACCCTCACCTTACTAGCAGCGTCCCTGTACATGGCTCGCACAGCTCTCACTAACCATTCATCTATTCCTAGTTTCCTCATTGACCACCAGATGAGGGATCGGGGGACCCTGTCGAAGGCTTTCTCCATGTCAGCAAAAGCCAGGTACAGGGGCTTATCTTTGGCTAGGTATTTCTCCTGCAGCTGCCTTACCAGGAATATAGCATCAGGGGTACTTTTCCCTGGCACGAACCCAAACTGCATCTCATCTAAACTAACTCTCTCTCTAATTAGTTGGCTTATGACCCTCTCTGTAACCTTCATCACCTGATCCAACAGCTTGATACCTCTGTAATTATTTGTATCTAGGGCATCACCATTACCTTTGTAGCAGTTGACTATTATGCTGCTACACCAGTCATTGGGTATGACTCCTTCATGTATCACCTGTTTAACTATACGGGTGACTAGGCTATAGCCGACACTACCAGATATTTTGAGCATCTCTGCAGTGATACCTGATGGGCCTGGGGCTTTCCCTGTCTTCATGCTTCTAATTGCCTTAACTACCAAGGAACTATCAACCCTGATAGCTGGTCCCTCTGTTGGGTCAACGTTCAGCAGACTCTCTTTATCCCATTCATTTTCTTTATTCAGCAACCTTTCATAGTGGCGTCGCCAAGCCTCTCTCTTTGCATCCTCGTTTAGCGCAAGTGAACCATCTTCCATGCGAACACACTTCTCTCCTACCACATCACAATTCTCTCTCACACACTGTCTTGCAACGCGAAACACCTCCAGTCTTTGGTCCTCACGGTGCAGAACATTGGCAAATTTTTTCTTATCTGCTTCCCCTCTGGCTAGATAGACCTGTCTCCTAGCTTCCCTTTTAGCAGTCTGATTATGTAATAAATATAATACAATATACAGGGTGCGATGGGTAAATCTTCATTTTATATTTTTAATTTCACACAGTGCACCATTTGTTTTTGATTTTGTTGACTACACAGTATTGTAGGGTTGGTTGGGCACCATCTTTGATTAAAGCAGCACTATGATGCAATTCTCTCTGCCTAGAATTTGGAAATGACATGCTGTACTGCTTGGTATTCATATTGGAAGTTCCAATATGAACATTTCAGAGTGTTTGGTTGTCAATCTGAAAACAGTCCAGAGGATTTGGAAAAAGTTGGATGAGTCTAGTGGTGATTACAAAGGTACAACAGCTCAGAAAACACACTCTGATCGTTCTGATAAGAAAATAACTCCTGAATTTGTTGGTGATGACAATGATTGACAACGATTCCTCCAAGTCAATCAGGTTCATCGTCAGCGAGATATCTTTACTCTCTTTACTCTTTTACTTGTTTCAGTCATTTGACTACAGCCATGCTGGAGCACTGCCTTTATTCGAGCAAATCAACCCCAGGACTTATTCTTTGTAAGCCCAGTACTTATCCTATCGGTCTCTTTTGCCGAACCGCTAAGTGACGGGGATGTAAACACACCAGCATCGGTTGTCAAGCAATGCTAGTGGGACAGACACAGACACACACACATATATATATATATATATATACATACATATATACGACAGGCTTCTTTCAGTTTCTGTCTACCAAATCCACTCACAAGGCATTGGTCGGCCCGGGGCTATAGCAGAAGACACTTGCCAAAGATGCCACGCAGTGGGACTGAACCCGGAACCATGTGGTTGGTAAACAAGCTACTTACCACACAGCCACTCCTGCGCCTGTGTGTCTGAGTTTCTTATCAGGCAAGTAGTGCATGAAAACATTCAGTATACCTCATACAAGATGAGAAAGGGCCAATTTTTTTTCCCAAGCCATCAAGGACAAGAGGAAAGACCACACTACAAAGCTTTTGAACAAACTCAAGCATCCCCTCCAACTGAACATGCTTTGGTTTTTCTCGGACGAGAGAATTTCTGCCAGGATCAGATGGTGAACACACAGAACAACTGTTGGCTTGTCGTGTCCCCAAAACATGTACGGAAAGTGATAAAAATCAAACATCCAGTCAACATCATGGTGTCCGGAGTGATCACTAGTGATGGCAACATTATGCTTCCACTCATCTTCCCACATGGCTTCAGACTCTACACAGAGGCTTACATCAAGTGCTTGGAGGAGGTATTGCTGCCCTGGATTAAAAGGGTAGCTACTGGAAGACCCTGTGTCTGGCAACAGGACTCTGCACAATGCCACACAATCAGGAGAGCCGAGTCATGGCTGTCAGACAATTTCTGCAACCACATCACCCCTAACAACTGGCCACCTAACTCTCCAGACTGGAACGCCCTTGATTATTATGTGTTGGGTGCAGTTGAACAAGTGACCAACAAAATTCCTTCTAACACTAAAGATGAACTGGAGGCAAGGATTATGGTAGCATTCACCAACTTAAACAAGGAGACCATCCAGAAAAGTTGCAGGAGATTCCAAAGCTATCTGGAGGTGTGGTTGAGGCCAATGGAGATTTTATTGAATAACTTCACTCTTTAGTATTTCAAGATATTTTTATGTAATTTTGGTAAATATGTCTTAAAATGAGATGTCAGTGTTATTTTCATTTTTGCTTTAGAGAACAATTTATTTACCACACGCTGTAAATATATGTTATATAATATATATACATATATGTATTTCTTATATGAATATATATTATATACATAGTAGAGGCGCAATGGCCCAGTGGGACTCACGGTCAGAGGATTGTGGTTTTGATTCCCAGACTGGGCATATGTGTGTTTATTGAGCAGAAGTACCTAAATTTCCACAAGGCTCCGGCAGGGGGTGGTGGCGACCCCTGTTGTACTCTTTCACCTCAACTTTCTCTCACTCTTTCGCCTCAACTTTCTCTCACTCTTTCTTCCTGTTTCTTGAGTAACGCTGCGAAGGACTGGCATCCCGTCCAGCTGGGGGGAACACATATACCATAGAAACCGAGAAACCAGGCCCATGAGTCTGGCTAGGCTTGAAAAGGGCGCATAAATAAAAAAAATTATATACATAATATAATAAGTATATAATATATATACATCATCATCATTTAGCATCCGCTTTCCATGCTAGCATGGGTTGGACAGTTCAACTGGGGTCTGGGAAACCAGAAGGCTTCACCAGGCCCAGTTTGATCTGGCAATGTTCCTACGGCTGGATGTCCTTCCTAACACCAACCACTCCGTGAGTGTAGTGGGTGCTTTTTACGTGCCACCGGCACAGGTGCCAGGGGAGGCTGGCAACAGCCACGATCGGATGGTGCTTTTTACGTGCCACCGGCACGAGGCCAGTCGGGGCGGCGCTGGCAACGGCCACGTTAGGATGGTTCTCTTACGTATCACCGGCACTGGTATCACAGCTGCAATTTCCATTGATGTTGATCGAATATATATATATATATATATATAGATACATATATATATTCATATACATTTAATAATTAAGGGTACTAACAAGCAGTACCAGCATGCTAAATATAGCAGTCAAAATGACCAAATCACAAATTTTCACTGTTAGTAACCTTAATTATTAACTGATAATCTTTTGCCGTTATGGGATTTTTATGCATGCTGAACCACTGATATTATCATGAACAATAATACCCTCATATATATATATATATACAAAATAAGAAAATGGAGAAATATATCTAAATCATTCATCAACTATCAGATAATACCGAATCATATACTTTATTAAAACACTACACAAGAGCATTAAGATTAGACATTAATACAGTACAATAATTACAATCAATATAATAAGATATAACTAAATAAATATAACAAGATATAAAAATACATATACATTCTCTAGCAGTATATTGGATATATGTTATCCCATGGAGGGTTGAATTTACAACCCCTATCTCATTTATATATATATATATATATATATATATATATATATATATATATATATGTAATCATGTCAAAGGGAAATGGAATTTAATTAAAATTAAAACATTCAATCAAAGTTTACATTTCCAGTGGTCTAACATGCATATAAAATTAGTCAAGAAGACTATATATTAGTCATATGATATAGTGTATATTTAAACACATAAGGAATTCACTTATAGGGAATTCAGCACGCTAGAAAGGACAGCTGGGTTCTGTAAACCACAAAAATAACGGATAGAATTTGACAGGAATAAATTTGGAAATGAAAAACATTTACCATCTAGTACCCTGGTACTAGCTGTTCTCTCTAGCATGTTGAATTCCCTTTAAGTGGATTCCTTATGTGTTTAAATATACACTATATCATATATATATATATATGAGGATATTATTGGCACAGGAGTGGCTGTGTGGTAAGTAGCTTGCTTACTTCCCACTGCGCATGAGCTGTTTGTTGTCAGTGTGCGCATGCGTTGTTGTGTTGTGCATATCACTGAAGGAGATAGCCAGTGAAAAAGTTGCCCAGCTGTAAGATTAGGCTTTTGTTTTTTGGGTCCAGTGGGGGTTTGTTGTTTGTGGTAATATTTTTACAAGCAAGGAGTCCTCGCTGGATTCTAGTCTGCCTGCAGTTGGGATAAGATTGTTCACATTAACTCTTTACTCTTTTACTTGTTTCAGTCATTTGACTGCAGCCATGCTGGAGCACCGCCTTAAATTGAGCAACTCGACCCCAGGACTTATTCTTTGTAAGCCCAGTACATGTTCTATAGGTCTCTTTTGCCGAACCGCTAAGTGAAGGGGACATAAACACACCAGCATGGATTGTCAAGCAATGCTAGGGGGACAAACACAGACACACAAACATACACACACACACACACACACACACATATATATATATATATATATATATATATATATATATTTCTTTACTACCCACAAGGGGCTTAACACAGAGGTGACAAACAAGGACAGACAAACGGATTAAGTCGATTACATAGACCCCAGTGCGTAACTGGTACTTAATTTATCGACCCCGAAAGGATGAAAGGCAAAGTCGACCTCGGCGGAATTTGAACTCAGAATGTAACAGCAGACGAAATACGGCTACGCATTTCGCCCGGCGCGCTAACGATTCTGCCAGCTCGCCGCCTATGTATATATATACATATACATATACATATATACAACGGGTTTCTTTCAGTTTCCGCCTACCAAATCCACTCACAAGGCTTTGGTCAGCCCAAAGGCTATAGTAGAAGACACTTGCCCAAGATGCCATGCAGTGGGACTGAACACGGAACCATGTGGTTCGTAAGCAAGCTACTTACCACACAGCCACTCCTTTGCCTATTAAGTGAATATTTTTTCTCATTGTGAGAAGTGTTGTTTGGTGGGCATGTCTCGCCACCAAAATTTGTGAAAATTGTGAAAATTCAGCAAATTTGTGGTGGATTTTTTGTGCGTTCTTGCTGCTACTGTGACCTGGAGTACCTGTGTGGAGTACCATTTTTTCGGACTACCTGTTGGCCAGGATTACAAAGTGGCCGGAATTGTGTTGCCATGTCTTGAACTCTCTTCCTCATTCTTTTTCTCTACTTTGTCTTTCTGGGGGGGTTTTTTGTGATTTTGACTCTGTTTGGACTTCTTGGTTGAACATTTTTTGGACTGTCCCGTCTTTTCTGCAAGCATGGCAAAAAAGATAAATACTTCATTTGAAGTGGGAGATTGTACCCGCCAAGCAGTGGGTAAAAGACTTCAATGAGAGAATGGTGGTGTTGAGGAGGGATTCCAAGTCTCTCAACACCATCACTGTGTTCTCTCAAATTGAAATTGAGAAAGTGCGTGAGATCATAACTCGTGGCCTATGCCAGAGGTGTAACCAGCTCAAAGTATCTGGCAGTGTTGGCTCTAACCTAGTCACCTGTATATATATATATATATATATATATATATATATATATATCATCATCATCATCATCGTTTAACGTCTGTTTTCCATGGTAGCATGGGTTGGATGGTTCGACCGGAATTTGGGAAGCCAGGAGGCTGCACCAGGCTCCAGTCTGATCTAGCTGTGTTTCTACAGCTGGATGCCATTCCTAACACCAACCACTCCGTGAATGTAGTGGGTGCTTTTTACGTGCCAGGGGAGGCTGGCAATGGCCACGATCAGTTGGTGCTTTTTACATGCCACCGACACAGAAGCCAGTCAAGGCGGCGTTGGCATCAGCCACATGCAGGTGGTGCATTTTACATGCCACTGGCACAGGTATCACAACTACAATTTCCATTTGATTTTTTGATGTTGATGTACTTGACTCAATAGGTCTCCTCAAGCACAGTAGGTTGCCCTACGATCCAAGGTAAGCACAGCAGGCCGTCCTGCAATCCAAGGCACTTTGGATGGACTGGGGCTTCTATCTGAAGCTGGTGCAGGAAACAGCCATGAACTCACGTTATTTGTCAGGTCTTCACAGTCACAGCATATCTCCGGAGGTCTCGGTCTTTTGTCATTGCCTGTGTGAGACCCAATGTTCAAAGGTCATGCTTGACCACCTCATCCCATGTCTTCCTGGGTCTATCTCTATCCCGGATTCCTTGAACTGTTTGGAAGTGGCACTTCTTCACACATCTCTCCTCATCCATCCGTAGTACATGACCATACCAGTGCAGATGTCTCTCTTGCATACCACATCCAATGCTTCTTATGTCCAGCATTTCTTTCAGGGCACTTACACTCTATCATGTATGCACACTGGCATTACACATCCAGCGGATCATGCTAGCTTCATTTCTTTCAAGCCTACGCATGTCCTCTGCAGTCACAGCCCATGTTTTGCTACCGTGAAGCATGGCGGTTTGCACACATGCATCGTGCAATCTATCTTTCACTCTGAGCAAGAGAGCCTTCATCACCAGTATGAGTAGGAGCTTTCTAAACTTTGCCCAGGCTATCCTTATTCTAGTGGTAACACTCTCTGTGCATCCATCCCCACTACTAACTTGGTCACCTAGGTAGCGGAAACTATCAACTACTTCTAGTTTCTTCCCTGGGAGTGTAATGAAATCTGTTTTCTGAGTATCAATGGTGTCTATTGCCCCTGTGCACCTGCTGCACACAAAAGCTGTCTTCTTGGTTAATTTTCCTTTGATGGTGCTGCACCTCTTATGTATCCATAGTTTACACTGGGTACATGTTATGGAGCTTCTACCTACACCTTTCTACAGATTGAGCAGGGCTACCTACCTGAAGGGGTGTGTGGTCTGTTTGCCTTCCTACTTACTAGAACTTTGGTCTTTGCTACATTGACTCTAAGGCCTTTTGAATCTAAACCTAGCTTCCACACCCCAAATTTTTTTTTGTAGTTCCGATAGTGATTCTGCTATGAGGGCCAGGTCATCAGCATAGAGGAGCTGCCAGGGGCAACCAGTCTCGAATTCCTCTGTTATTGCCTGGAGGACTATAATGAATAAAAGGAGACTGAGGGCTGAACCTTGGTAGACCCCTACTTCTACCCGGAAGTATGGATACATAACAGGCGCAGCACCATCAAAAGAAAATTAACCGAGAAGACAGCTTTTGTGTGCAGCAGATGCACAGGGGCAATAAACACCATTGATACTCAGGAAACAGATTCCATTACACTCCTGGGGAAGAAACTAGAAACACTATACTCATTGCCAATCCTAACCTTGCTGGCGGCCTCTCTGTATAGGGCATATGTGTTCATCTTTCTGAATATATGTTGGTATATGTTTCTATGTGTAACTCTATATTTATACATTTGTATATACGTATATCCATGTCAAGCCTAGTTGTGTTTATGTACATCATCACCTACATACATATATATCTGTGGGGGTGTTTTACTTATACTTTAGCTTTGCTATGTAAACTTGTAGCCCATTGATTCCAGATTTTATTTCCATTTCTAGAATTCCTTCTCTAACCTTATTACAGTTTTAGCTATTAGAATGAGATCATCCATAAGTCAGGATTCCCAGAAGCACTCAGTCTTAAACACCTCTATTATGGCTAAGAGGATCTTGATAAATAGAATGGTATGAGTACTGAGCCTTGGTGGATCCCTATCAGTACACTATATCTTCTGCTGTACTTGTTGCTAAATCATCAACTTACTGAGAGCACTCTGGCAAATGGTTTGTGTGGCCATCACAAGGCATTTCGAATTACTCAGAAGATTATTGAGTGGAGGACTCTGTTGAAGGCTTTCTACAGGCAGCAGTTTACTCTTATATGTATATATATATATATTTCTTTACTACCCACAAAGGGCTAAACACAGAGGGGACAAACAAGGACAGACAAATGGATTAAGTCGATTATATCAACCCCAGTGCATAACTGGTAATTAATTTATCGACCCTGAAAGGATGAAAGGCAAAGTCGACCTCGGCAGAATTTGAACCCAGAATGTAATGGCAGATAAAATACAGCTATGCATTTCGCCCGGCATATATATATATATATATATATATATATATATATATATATATATATATATATATATATATATATATATATATGGGTGTGTGTGTGTGCACACATGTATATGTTCGTGTGTGTGTGTGTGAATGTATGTATGTATGTATGTGTGTATGTCTGTATGCTATCTAGTTTAAATTTCTAGATTTCATGACAATGGAGAAAGGTCCAGTTTCTAACCTAGACCCAAAGATCCTTCATAGGAATTTCAACAACATCAACAGGGCTGTTATGTGTATATTCGCAGGTAGTTGATGTCAGTAAATGTGCAAGTCTGTATATTTTGTTTTATGAATATGTAGCCAATGCCAGTGACAAGTGAAAAGGACCTATCGAGTGTTGGGCCTCATGGAGGCAATGATGAATGACCAAGACCTTTGGCATTATGCTGTGCTTGAGTAGAAAACCCATCAAGCTAAGTAATATCACAGATGAGGCAGATACTGGTGTCACACAAATGGCACACATGTTGGTGGCACATAAAAACACCTATTATACTCTCAGAGTGGTTGGCATTAGGAAGGACATCCAGCTGTTGAAACCATGCCAAATCAGACTGAGTCTGATGCAGCCTTCCAGCTTGCCAGCCCTGGTCAAACCTTCCAACCCATGCCAGCATGGACAACAGATGTAAAATGATGGTGATGATGATCATGTACTCATACATATAGCTACATGCCTAGGCATGTAGTAAAATAAAAGCAAAATTCCTTCCTGAGTCATGTTGACTCATAGAGTCAGTTTCCCGGTTCCCATGATATACATAAGCCTTGCCTGAATGGGACACTAGTCTGTTGCAAGATTACTCATTTTTGCAGTGGAATGGACCGGAGCAATGTGAAATGAAGCGTTTTGCTCAAGAACACAATGCATCACCCAGTCCAGGAACTGAAACCACAATCATACACTCATTAGTCCAACACCCTAACCACTTAGCCACATGCTTCCACAGTGTATATGTACATATATACGAAATTAATGCAAAGTTCTACATATTTTGACAGTTTCATTGAGGGCTTGTATCTCTACTCTTCAAATTTGATTTCTGCTTTCTGGTTTAGAGAACCTTAATTTCTCAAGATTGGTACTAAGGCAGTTTGTTGCTTATCCATATGCCTCAATAATTATATGTATAAATGTAATTCTATAGTCGAGGTGTAGTATCTGTAAATTTCCCAGCAGTAATTGTTTTTGGTAGAGGTAGTCAATATCATTATTGATGTGAATATTTTATTTATGCTGGTCCGTACCTTTCAGATTTCCACATCAATGGCTCAGATTCCATCAAATGTTCAATCAAGTAGCTGAAATGTTGGTATGAGTACTGGTATTGCAAAAGACATGATGTGCCACTGTTTTACTGTGTGCAGAACACTTTGAGGTTCATATATTCCTCTGGTTGTTATATTCCTTAGGAACAAGTTCCTTTTTACAGGTTCCATCGTAAAATATGTTTTCATCTCACCCCAAGTACCTGTAATATTCCTCATCAGATGCTGCTAGTCTGCCTTTCAGTTTTACCTCATTTTACAATCACAGGAACATTTATCTTGATCAAACTCCAACCCTATATCCTTTGAGAATATTGTAACTAGGCCAAGGCTCTTTTCTACCCCATGTATATCCCTGTCATACAACTTCAAGTCATTTACAAAGGAGTGTGTAATCTCAGCACTTCTTTCTTCCTGTGAATCAATGATATACTTTCAGACTTCTTCAACATGAATGACAAAGGGATTACTGGAAGTATGAACAGCATCTCAGAGAGATTGTCTCCAAAGAATATACCATTATGATACTGTATTTTATCAATGATAATACACTCATTCATTGTATTTAATTTCAGGATGGTGGCCCACTATGAAGTCAGCTCAGCTATGGCTGGCTTTGATTATCCTCTCTGGAACTTTTGCAATCCAAGAGGACTTCTGCTTTCTCACAGCCCAGTTATATTGAAACCAGGTTCTTCCTAAGCTGCTGCACCTCTGACATTACAATTTTGTTTATCAACAATTGCTCTGTGGATCCCCAAACCCCTCTCTTTCCAACTGCTTGCTCTACTGCAGTGATATTATTTTCCTAATAGACTTAGAAGAAAAGACTTAAATTAGATAGAAACTGAAAGAACCCCATCGTATATATGTATATATATATATATATATATATATATATATATATATATATATATATATATAAAATATTATTTGAGACAAAACCACTATTTTGCAAAACAAACAAGGAAAGACTTAATCAATACATAAAATTTAATAAATAGTCAAAAAAACCGCCACTACAATCGTTTCTTGTCTTGATCGACAATCTTCAGGTGGACTTCCAATAATTCAGTTACAAATTATGAAGACTTCATAATTTGTAACTGAATTATTGGAAGTCCACCTGAAGATTGTCGATCAAGACAAGAAACGATTGTAGTGGCGGTTTTTTTGACTATTTATTAAATTTTATGTATTGATTAAGTCTTTCCTTGTTTGTTTTGCAAAATAGTGGTTTTGTCTCAAATAATATTTTATAATATTTTACTATAAAATTGGATTTAATCCTAAATCTGATTTTTTTTCCCTGTAAATTTGGATATATTCCCTAATATTTATTATTTATATATATATATATATATATATGCGTGTGTGTGTTTGTGTATCTGTGTTTGTCCCCCTAGCATTGCTTGACAACCGATGCTGGTGTGTTTATGTCCCCGTTACTTAGCGGTTCGGCAAAAGAGACCGATAGAATAAGTACTGGGCTTACAAAAGAATAAGTCCCGGGGTCGAGTTGCTCAATTAAAGGTGGTGCTCCAGCATGGCTGCAGTCAAATGACTGAAACAAGTAAAAGAGTAAAAAGAGAGAGAGACTCTAAATATTTTATACATCACACTCTCACAATTTGGTTGGTAGTTCTTTTCCATGTGAGTGGTTTTGTTCTTGGGAATCAGTTACAGGCACACTGCTTCATGAAGGTTACTGCTAGCTCCCACTGTACAAGCAACCATGTGCTACCATCTGCTGGCACACTAAAGAACTGGTCCAAGAACTTTTTGATACCATCTTGTATGTTTCTATCAGAGCCAACCAGTATGGTATGCTAATATTCCCATTGACAGCTTGCTTGTACAAGTTGATAAGATAAATACAGTAAGTAGGTTAGTGTCTTTTACCAGTATTCAGCAATCATGTCTCTTCCTCGTGTTTTTCCATCTTTTATCTTTTATTGGATTGTGGCCATGCTACGATACCACCTTGAAGAATTTAGTCAAACAAATGACCCCTTTTTTAAAGTCTGGTACTTATTCTTTCTCTTTATATGAAACTGCTAGGTAATAGGGATGTAAATAAACCAGCATTGATTATCAAGTAATAGTGAGGACAACACACACACACACACACATGAAAAAGGGGTTATAACCCTGAAATATTGAAATACAAGGTAAAACTGCAACTTTGTATTGTTTGTTTTGTTTTCCTTTTCCTTTTGTAGTTTACTTGGTACATTCTATCATTGTTCCAGCTTTGTGCAACAAATCTCTTTAAAGCAATACCATACAATGCTTTGCCAAAACTACTCCATCTTAACACACACACACACACACATGCATGCATGCACACACACACATGCATGCATGCACACACACACACATGGTAGGTTTCTTTCAGTTTCTGTCTACCAAATCCACTCAGAAAGCTTTGGTTGGCCTGGGGGTTTAGTAGTAGAAGACATTTGCCCAGGGCTGAACCCACCTTGCCGAGAATCACTGCTCCAAATCGTCTGGAATAAAAACTGTGAATTTGTACAATTATAGCTAAATGCTAACAATGTATGAGGAAAGACAAAGTTATCATCATTGTTCAGCATCTTAAATTAATTACTTTCATTTGTATCTTTTTTCTGTATCATGTAGCCGATAGCCTTTCTTGAATTCAAACCCAGAATGTTCATGTTTGCAAGTCCAAACTGCTGGCGAATAATATTACTATATTTATTAAAAATGGCTGGAGATAGTTACCACCAATAATGAATACTACTATATTTGGTAATATTGACCACAGTTGGTTTTAGCTACATTCTGCAACTCCATTATAATGCTTACTAACTCTTTGATGGGCATTGGTAAGCAAAAAGAAAAATTTCCTTTCTGAGTCTAAGGGCCTCCTGAAATATTCTAGAACCTTTTGATGAGCTTATAAAGATACTGGTGCTCAGCACTTTGCAGAGATTTTTGTTAGAGGATATTCTCATCTCTCAACTGTCCAAGAGATTATTCCTGTTTTAAATGGACTGTCTTAAATTTGTATGAGATATTTCAGCTCTCATCTCTTGACTTTTTCATTGTTTCTTTATTCACTCATATATAACATACATAACAAACTGTACTGTATATTAAAAATGTTTAGTGTTAATATTTATTATTAATAGGATTAGATTGCTTATGTTCAGTCCACTGCTGGACAAAAGCCTCAGCATGTTCTTTCCATCAACCACAATCTGATGTGTAGGCCGTGAATTTGAGCTTCAAATCATTCTACTTCGATAAGCCTACCCTATCACACTGACTTGACATCGTTTGGTAGACAGGTGCTTTTTTTTATACTCTTATCCAGGGTTAGTTGAGCCGATTACATCAATTCCAGTGCTCAACTGGAATTATCAACTCAGAAAAGATGAAAGAGCAAATCGGCCTCAGCAGAATTTGAACTCAGAACATAAGATGGACGAAATACTGCTAAGCATTTTGCCTGGAGTGCTACCAATTCTGTCAGTTTGACTATTAATAAACCCTGATTATTCAACATGTTAAGCATAACACAACTGCAATCCCTTTTCAAGTTCCTATTTTACTAATTGCCATTTGTCTCTTATGCTGAGTCAAAAAATAACAGAGATTTATTTTCCCGCTGGTGACATGATATCATCAATTATCAGAATAAATGGAAAAATTCCTGGAAATTTGTTCACACATTCAAAAGGTTTGAGTTGTTTTGCACTCATCCAAGCACAGTCACAGCTGAAGAAGCTCACTTTGCAGTCACTTGGTCTCAGGTTCAGTCCTACTCCTTGGCCCCTTGAACATGTATCTTCTGCAGTAATCCCACCTGCCTCAAACTGATCCATACATTGTGAGTAAATTTGGGAGACAGAATCTTTGTGGAAGTTGGCAAGCTGGCAGAAACATTAGTATGCCGGGCGAAATGCTTAGTGGTATTTCATCTGCCGCTACGTTCTGAGTTCAAATTCCGCCGAGGTGGTCTTTGCCTTTCATCCTTTCGGGGTCGATTAAATAAGTACCAGTTACGCACTGGTGTCGATATAATCGACTTAATCCGTTTGTCTGTCCTTGTTTGTCCCCTCTGTGTGTAGCCCTTTGTGGGCAATAAAGAAATAAGAAACTGTGTGGAAGTCCGTTGTGTGTGTGTGTGTGTGTGCATGCGTGTGCGAGCGTGTGCATTGTCAATCAACCAGATAGTGCTCTGCTTAAGTCTGTTGACCTTTTGCATGCGCACAGATGTCTCAATTCAGATACTTTTGGTACACACTGACATTACCATAAACGCAAATTAGAAAGACCTGTGTGAAGTGAAGGTAATGATGAACTTGACTGATATGCTAAAATTCGCTGCTAAATCTCCCTATAACCGCATCCTCTCGTCTCGGAAAACAACGCAAGCTACACTAGAAATAATTTTTAATTGCACCAAAAAATCCCCTATGATTATGTGTAGCGCAATATTTTTCTCCACCTCACCAAAAACATTTTCCTCTCTTGACTGCTAAACGAACTGATACGAACTGAAGTTTCCTGGTTAACACAAACATTGCCCGTTATTTAATTACGTAATTAAATTGCTTTTCCTTGTTTATCCCATTTGTGCTGCATTCGCATGCTTGTTAGTATTTTTTGTCTCCGTAAGAATTAATTTGCACACATGAAAAGTGAAAGAGGAAATGAAAAAGAATAAGGGCAGAAAGCAAAAATGGAAAAACAAAAAATGTATATATGTGTGCTTTCAGTTTCGAACCCACTGTACAATAATTAGGGCAAGCGCTTTCTACAGTAACACCGGACTGACCAACGTTGCGAACTTGCTCACGTAGCCTTTTCAGTGAAGCTTTCTATAGTAATTGGCAGCGATGGAAACAACCTTCGATGGAGCTAACTACATCTTGTTTCAAGAAGACTGTATATACTGCTGAAAAATTTGGGACGGGAAACATATGAAGACATAGCTATGTATAACCTAGAAGGTATTTCCATGTACAGCCTGGGAGGTATTGAAAGGCCTTAAAGGTCCTTGAAATATTGTGGTTCACTACACATATACCTCTAACTTTGTATTCAATGTAGACGAAAGAGTCCTTAAAAAAAAAAAAGAAAATGCCATACTGCACCTTCATCTCTCAAGAAAAAAGAAAAAAAAACTTCGGCGTTGAAGGCTAGAAGGACCATTTAATGTCCTTTTTTGGTGATAAGGCACTTCAAATTGAATCTATGCAAACATTAATTAAAACATACATTTTTAATCTCATATAGACTCAGACGACACTGAAATTTTACAGTTCTATTCGGTCTCTGATTGACCGAATAAACAGTCTCCCTCTACTACGTCCGATTGTCACTTATGTAATGTGGCTGCGGCCATGTTTAATAGAGTTCCTTTCACTGCGTTTCTTAAAGGACTGGTAACTTGGTTCTATAGCGTTTGCGTAGGCGTCTCTAATACAAACATAACTCTTCGTCCACGTGTGCTAGCAGTATCGACCAAACTCGATGCCGTTATTTCCCATCTTTTCTAGAAACACTTCTATCAAGTTTCCCTCTATATACACAAAGTACATCTAATGCCCTCATGCATTCATTCACCGATACCACACTACAGACATCTCTATAAAACACATCTTACTTCTTTACAGAAATTTTATACAAGACATTAACATTGTACGTAACTCACAGCTGGGAATGAACATTGCTATTGAACGAGTTGAGTTTTATCCGTCTTTTTCTGTATACCAATTACTATTGAATGAACATACAGACGCAGTATTGACAAGCCACTAACGCCGACGTCGTCACTTCAACCAGACCGTGAACACTCCATTGGGCTATAGCTAGACATTAGCTACGAAGATAGTGAACTCACCATACTAGTGACCCCCTTCACTAGACTGGTGATGCCTCACTAAACTAGCGACCAACTCGCTAAAGTAGTGGCCCATTACTAAAAATACATCGCTTAATTATCTTTTCTACATAGGCTCAAGGCCTGAAATTACACCGGCCCCAATGCTCAACTGGTACTTATTTCATCGACGTCAAAAGAATGAAAGTCGACCTGGGCGGAATTTGATCTCAGAATGTAAAGACGGACGAAACATCGCTAAGTATTTTGTCCGGCGTGCTAACGATTCTGCAAGCTCACCCACTTAATCTGTTGCTTCATAATGATTAAGAAACATGACTAGCGATTGAGGAATGCCACGAACGTATTTGCTTGTGACTTGGAAATGAACAAGAAGGCCGATGTGAAAATAGAAATTTCACTGTTATTTGATAAATGTTTTTGTTTAGCGGTGAAAAGATATTGCGGAGAACATAGTCTTAAACATAAAGAATTGTTGTCAGCTGATAATGTTTTTTTTATTAATCCTAGAATCTTGATATCTTTCAGACCTGCAATGCTGTCGCAGCAGTTTACTTATTATCAAACTCTGATTCCTCTTCACACCAACCCATGAATCAGGGTGTAAATCTAATATCAAATCCCACTACATCCGTCTCACTGCCAGCCAGCTTGTTGAAGAAATAGGTAACGAAGATAAGCAATCTCAGAAACAACTGTATATTGTGACGGCCGTGGATTATATCAGTGCAGTCCGGAATGAAGTAACCGAGAACTGCATGAACAGAGTTTGCAAGAAGCTATGGTCAGAAGTATGCAATGGCTTCTTGAACCTTTATGAAACATACTTACCAGCAGCAGTCATAAATTACATCTTTGAGCTGTTGGTCAATGAAGGGAGAATTCAAAATATCAAAGTGGAGTATTTCGAAGAGTCAATAAACACTTTTTATAAGAGTTTGTTAGCTGAAGATCAACAAGAGCGAGCACATCAACACACCCAAAATGAGCCTGAAGACACCTACTGTAGAAGAGCCAGTAACATTAGAAAGTATCTTCCCAACTGAATTCCTCGGTAATAACATCACCAAGATTATGAAAATCAAGAACCAATTTACTGAGGATGGGCTGACTAGAAGTCAGTGAGGCATAGAAAAGTATTCTGAATATGATACCCTGCGTAAATTGCTTAATGATAGGAGACTCAAGGAAATGATGTCGTTTTAGATGTAGTCTTCGGAAAGCAGCCTGTATGTGATGAAGAAAGGCAACTTGAAGAGCTCTAATTTCCAGTATATATTTCTTTATTGCTCACAAGGGGCTAAACATAGAGAGGACAAACAAGGACAGATGGAGGAATTAAGTCGATTGCATCGACCCCAGAGCGTAATTGGTACTTAGTTTATCGACCCCGAAAGGATGAAAGGCAAAGACCACCTCGGCGGAATTTGAACTCAGAACGTAACGGCAGACGAAATACGGTTACGCATTTCGTCCGGCGTGCTAACGTTTCTGCCAGCTCGCCGCCTTATAATTTCCAGTATAGTCGCGTTTTCCTTATTTCAAAAGGCTGCTTTTCAACAGAATGAGAATGAGTAGAGCTGTGTGCACGTAATTTCACGTTCAATTTCATGTTACATATTGTACTACATCACATCTTTAATTGTGCTCAACGAGTGTTTCATTAAGGTACACGCCACCAAATGTATAATTACATAATTGTGATACATTATTTACTTTAATTAAATTATTTGTCACAACAATGTAAATATACATTCGGTGGCGTTCATCTCAATGAAACAGCTGTCGTGCACACTTGATATATGAACTATTAGTGAAATCTATACTTTTCTGCTTTTAAGCTAAATATAACGTTTTTAAAAGTCGCTTTAATCGATTATATATACTCATGAAGCCGGTCCCACTAGGATATACTGCAATAAATAACGTATTGGAGTTTAACGATTTGTTATTAATCGCGCTCTTAATTACCGTATATTTATTCTTTGACTTTCTATATCAATTCTGCATGGATAGTAATATTATATCTTAAACTCTTTAGCTAATGTTATAACTCAGAATGACAATGCAAACTTGGAAGGTGTGACACCGAGTCGCTGTGTTTGACATATCAGTTACCTCCATTTGGGTTGGTATCGCTATCAAAAAATAGCATATATCTCAACTTAGGCAATGTTGTAATGATACCGTCTAGCGTAGTGGTTCCCAACCTGTGGTCCAAGGACCCCCTTGTGGTACGCAAAGTTAGTTCTAGGGGTCCGTGAAAAAACTCATTTAAATAAAAGGGGTCCTCGCTATTCAAAAAGGTTGGTAACTATTGGTGTAGCACAACATTTTAGGAACGTTCCTGGAGCGCTAACCAAGGCATTACTGTGTGCATTTTTTCTGTGTGCATATTTATATATATATATATTTATATATATATATATATATATATATATATATATATATATATATATATATATATATATATATATATATGTATGGCGATTTTTTTCCTCTGTCTTCCCTTCTCGGGATCTTTCCTTCTATGTTTCCGACGAAGAGCTCCGCTCGAAACGTTAAACCCTCCTTCTTCCCTTCTTTCCTGAGCATCCAATAATACTTTATCTGTTCCACGTCCTCGCGTTGTTGTGTTTTTTTTGGTTTTTTGGGGTTTTCTTGTTTGGATTAACTATATATATATATATATATATATATATATATATATTTACACTACATATGTGGAAAATCGGTGTGTGTTTGTGACGTTGTTATCTAACTCCTCCTGTATCGTTTTATTGATGTTAATGAAACTTGACACATGAGTAGAACTCATGTCTGGAAACCTCATGACATACTTAGATTGTTGAAAAAATCGATAATACGGCCCCTGGAAGGGACCTTTATATCTAGCTCATGTAACTAATTTTTTTAAACACCCAAAGGAAATAACACATACAACCTGCACAATATTTTTTAAACATTCAAGGGAAATAACGCATTTCATTGTTTGTGTTCGATTACTTTGAATATTGATTATTTTGTGTGTCCGATTTCTAATTTTTGCAGACGCTATCACTTTTTTTCACTTTATTTGACACATGAGAACTCTTGTCTGGAAACCTCGTAACATACTTAGATTGTTGAAAAAAATCGATCATAGAGCCCATCCTATGGATCCTCTTATCTACTTCATATTACTAATATTTTATTTAATCAACCCAAGAGAAATAACTCATACCACCTGCAGTTTTTAGCGAAGCGATCAATATTTGATTCTCACGATCAGCCGACCTAATTCTGCATTTCGCTACACACAGTTTTGAACTGCTAAACATGATTATTGCACTTCCTTAATTTGAATCTCTTCATTCATACATTTCTATACATACATACTTTTTTGACTGCCCATTACTTCGATAATTCTGCATTTTTACAGTTACGCTTTTTCTATGACTGTAGATAAATTTTCTCTTCCTCAATGTATTTGTAGTGGCTTCATGCAGGCATAGCGTGGATTCGATCCTCGATTGTCAAATTTCACTTAACACTTCAACAGCGCTTTTCTCACGGTAAAACAATAGTTTTTCTGTGAACGACAACCTCTCTCGCCAACCTCCGACAATTTTTTTCACCAACCTCCGAAAACATCTGTCGCTAACCTCCAACAATCTCTCCCTCTTCCAGTTAACAGTTTTTGTACTTTTTCGTGATGGAAAATATACATTTTGTGGCAGTTATAACGAAATTGCTTTCTTATATCAGAGCAATAAGGCGTTTCAATAGAACATCTGTACCCCCGGGAATTACTGGGTACACCAGCTGGTATACATACACACACACACACACACATATACTCTTTCTACTCTTTTACTTGATTCAGTCATTTGACTGCGGTCATGCTGGAGTGCCGCCTTTTAGTCGAAAATATCAACTTCAGGACTTATTCTTTGTAAGCTTGGTACTTATTCTATCACTGTCTTTTGCCGAACCTCTAAGCTACGGGGACATAAACACACCAACATCGGTTATCGAGCGACGGTGGGGAAGAACAACACACACACAAAGATACACACACAAATACACACACAATACACACACACACATATATATACAACGGGCTTCTTTCAGTTTCCATCTTCCAAATTCACTCACAAGGCTTTGGTCGGCCCGAAGCTAGAGTAGAGCACATTTACCCAAGATACCATGTAGTGGAACTGAACCCGGAGCCATGTGGTTGGAAGCAAGCTTCTTACCACACAGCCACTCCTCTCTCTCTCTCTCTCTCTCTCTCTCTCTCTCTATCTCTATATATATATATATATATATATATATATATATATATATATATATATATTTATATATATATTCCCATACTGGACCGCTAAAATCTACAAGTTTTTTTTCTCTCCTCCTTATTTTCTCTATTCCTTTCTGTTGAAGAGCATAGGCTCGAAACGTAAAGGACTTTTTCATTTTTCAGGCCCTGTGCATGTGAAGCTTCTCTAGCACTCTAAACGACAAGGGAGGGCTCGTACCCCACCTTGCCGACTTTAAGTAGATTACTGGAACTTCAGCTACCATGACTAGATTTGGGATGAATCCTGGAATGGTTTCCCGTTGCTTTTTCTGGGCAGGTGCGAGTTGAACTCAGAATGTTGAACGCCAGAAGGTATACCATAAGGCATTTCTACTGACGCGCCAACAATTCTGCCACTCTCCCACTTGCAGAGTCCGTGAATCGAACCCACCATCGCCCTAACAGCAAGGCCATGCGTCTTCACTCAAACACACACACTCACACACACTCACTCACACACACGCACACACACACACACACACACACACACACACACACACACACACACATACACGCAAACACAACGTGCATGCATACATACAGCTTATGATATATAACTTCTAAATTCTAAGCCAGGATTCGAAATCGAATCCACATTTTCCTACAGGCACTCTGCCTGTTGTTCTCGCCTTTTGCACTTGGAAATTTATGAAACTTTGCTGTGACCTATAACCTTTTCCGGTCAAATATGAATCAGGACTAATTAAAGAAGAAAAATCTTTCGTCTAGCCTAACCTAATTTAGCAGGAGAAAATATAAACTGGCAAACAAAAATCAGTTCAACCTCTTTTGTCGCTCTGCCTCTGGTCAAAGAACATCTCTATTTCTCTCTACAAGTATGGCCTGTCATAGTGCAACAGCACAGCTCTTAAACCATCTGTCTTGTCTAAACTCTCTTATCATTTCTCTCATTGTAGCCACCCACAGATTAAGCAAACAATCATACAGAATGAACAATAGAACTAAAAATAATTTGCGTACCGCAACAATTCAAACCACTCAAAGTAGTCGCAATTTGTTTCGTAACGATGACGGTAGTAAAAGGATCTTTTCAACTAACAATAATCTTCTCTTATTTACTCGGTGCATATTATCGTGACATATGATCGTTATGTGTGTGTGTCTGTGTGTGTGTGTGTGTGTGTGCGTGTGTGTGTACGAGTGAGTAGACAAACGAAAGAAAAAAAGCACTCATCACATTTAGTAGGAGTTATATGTATTATTTAAAACAGTTCTGTTATTATTATTATCATTATTATTCGTCTTTTGTCAGACGCGATTTTCCGCAGCTCGTCTCTTTGACGGAGCTGCAGACCTGGATCAAACGTAGACCGAGAAAGGGCGCTTGGCACCTCGAGTGCCGTCAAGCCCTCTCCGCCCTCCACCAGGCGGGCAATGCGGTCGGTTACAGCTCCACTCTAGCGTTCTATAGAGGGTTAGTGGAGGAAAAATGCGACGACGTTCTCGGGGAAACTCTAGGCGTTGAAGACGACGAACTGTGCGGTCTGTTCGGGAGGACTTTCGGGCCGGGGCCGATGGATAATTTCCAGAGGTCTCTCGCCTGGCAGTGCTACCGAGGGGCTCTGCCTGTTCGAGATAAACTCTACCGGCACGGAAGTGCCGTCAGCCGGGCCTGCCCGAGGTGTTGCCAGGACGACGAAACAGTCCTGCACGCACTCGTCCAGTGCCCGAGTATTGCTGAAATATGGGTTTATGTCGAACAGCTACTGTCACGTGTAGGACGGATCCGACTATCGGCCGAATCCATAGTGAAGATTGCCCCGCCGACCTCCTTTAACAAGGAGGGCGAGGTCGTTTTCTTGTGCCTTGTGGCTGTGGCGAAAGAGGTCGTGTGGTGGACTCGTTTGAAAGGGCTAAAGACAGACAATTTCCTCTTTGGTCAAGGCCTCATCAACTTTTTCAAGTTTCACTTGAAAAGGAAGATGAGGTTAGAGAGGAAAGTGCTGTCCGATAGCAAGTTTTATGAAAGGTGGGTGAATTGTGCGAGACTGGCCTGTATAAATGGACCAGTTCTCAGGTTTCGCCTGTGATTTCAAAGAAAAAGGTAATGTAAAAGGAGAAGAAAGGGGACTCTCTACACCCCCTTTTTTTGACCAGGCTCCCGTTGGCTTTTGTAGGGTTTTTTCCACCAGGAACCTTTCGAGACGTCTCCCCCTTTTGGGAGTTTTTCATTGTTTTAATAATCATTGCTTTAAAGTTTTTTACACGGATTTTTTAACAAACGGACAAAACCTTTGTAACCTTTCGTCCTGTCTTGTCCCTTTATGTAATCATGCATGTCAGCCCTTGTGGCCAATAAAAAAGAATTGATTATTATTATTATTATTATTATTATTATTATTATTATTATTATTATTATTATTATTATTATTCAAGTGGAGTCCTACATCTTAGGACATTATATGGTGCAGGAGTGGCTGTGTGGTAAGTAGCTTGCTTACAAACCACATGGTTCTGGGTTTAGTCCCACTGCGTGGCATCTTGGGCAAGTGTCTTCTGCTATAGCCTCGGGCCGACCAATGCCTTGTGAGTGGATTTGGCAGACGGAAACTGAAAGAAGCCTGTCGTATATATGTATATATATATATATGTATGTTTGTGTGTCTGTGTTTGTCTCTCTAGCATTGCTTGACAACCGATGCTGGTGTGTTTACGTCCCCGTAACTTAGCGGTTCGGCAAAAGAGACCGATAGAATAAGTCCTGGGGTCGATTTGCTCGACTAAAGGCGGTGCTCCAGCATGGCCGCAGTCAAATGACTGATACAAGTAAAAGAGTAAAGAGTAAAGAGAGTCTTTTTTTTTTCACGTGTTCTCACTGAACTACCGAGCACAGCTCTGTGTGCCTTGGGTATGTGCTGTGGTTTGTTGTGATGCTCTTATGGTTACTGTATTGAAAGTGTTTTACGTACTGTATGTTATATATATTTGTTAGTCCTGCTGTTTCTGTTATGTATTTGTTTGAATATTTTTTTTATCATACCTAATGCGCCCACTATGATAGGAATTGTTTCTGTTTTTAGATTCCACATTCGAGTAACCTCTATTTCCAGGTCTTTGTATTTTGAAAGTTTCTTCATTTCTTTTAGGGAAATGTTGTCGTCTGTTGGTATTGATACATCAATTAGTAAGCATTTTTTTTCTTCACAATCTCTGACAACTATATCTGTCCTATTGGCATTATTATTATTGTTGCCTTTGCACAGCTTCTTACGCTGGAGATGTACTACAGTGTCAGCTGTTCACTGCCAGTAAAGTAAAGTAACACCTCTTATTTTTCGAGCACCTTCCAGAGTATTCCAGAGTATTCGAGTGGTTCCAAGCAGTGCTATTTTCTGCAAGTGCTCAACCCTTATTGCCGCCCCTATTTGTTCCACGTATTTCTCGAGATTTTTGCTCACTGTTCTCAGGACTCCGACAATTATTGGTACTACTGCTACCTTTTTCATCGACCACAACTGCTTAACTTCCCAAGCTAACCTGTCATATCTCTCGACGTTTCTTTCTTCCTTATCGCATACCTTGTTGTCAGCTAGGCATGCTATGTATACGATCCAGCATAGTTTGTTTTCCTTCTGAATTAAGACTATGTCCGGCTTCCTATTCTCAGTCTCATAGGATCTTTGCATTTCTATTTTCGACAACGCTTTCAGGTTTGTATCAATTTTTTGCTCTGTCAAGTCCATACTTGTTGCAAAGTATCCTATATTGTCATGGCGTCTCTTATATTCCTTCTGGGTTAGTGACGTACATTGGCTGGTAATATGCCATATGGTTTCATCGTTTTGTCCACAGATTCTGCACTTATCACTTTCTGATTTGTTGTCTACTCTGTATTTTATGTAGTGGATCTTTTCGGTTTGAACGGCAGTTTTTTCTAGCGGTGTCATATGAAATTGTCACCCATAATTATGACCCTAGAATCGATCTATTGCATTTCAATCTCTTTTCGGGTTAGGGTTAGGGTTAAGGGTGGGGGAGGGTATCTTTTTTTCTTCACAAATGTAAATAAACCCAATCTGTTTCTTAAACGAGGGACATATTCATACGGCACAGAATGCTTTTTGACTCAATAGACGTCACTGATTGGTTGAAATTGCAGAAATTGAAGAAAAAAAACAACATGTATGTATGTATGCATGCATGCATGCATGTATGTATGTATGTATGTATGTATGTATGTATGTATGTATGTATGTATGCATGCATGTATGTATGTATGTAAGTATGTATGTATGCATGCATGCATGTATGTATGTATGTATGTATGTATGTATGTATACATGCATGCATGTATGTATGTATGTATTTATGTATGTATGTGTTTATGTGTGTGTGTTTGTAGCCTCCACCGCTTAGCAATCGGTGTGGGTTTGCTTATGTACTCGCAAACTAACGGTTCGGCGAAAGCGATCGATAGAGTAAGTGCTGGGGTAGATTTGTTCAATTAAAAACTCTTCGAGTCGGTACCTCAGCATGGCTGTAGTGCAATGCCTGAAACAGGTCAGAGATAAAAGAACCCACACAACTTATTTATTTCTAAGAGCAATATAAAAAATTGCGTGGTTTAAATCTTATTTCGAATGACGGAATTGACACGGAAGTGAATGAATCTTTCTTTACTCTTCTACTCTTTTACTTGTTTCAGTCATTTGACTGCGGCCATGCTGGAGCACCACCTTTAGTCGAGCAACTCGACCCCGGGACTTATTCTTTTGTAAGCCCAGTACTTATTCTATCGGTCTCTTTTGCCGAACCGCTAAGTAACGGGGACATAAACACACCAGCATCGGTTGTCAAGCAATGCTAGGGGGACAAACACAGACGCACAAACACACACACGCATATATATATATATATATATATATATATATATATATATATATATACATATATACGACGGGCTTCTTTCAGTTTCCGTCTACCAAATCCACTCACAAGGCTTTAGTCGGCCCGAGACTATAGTAGAAGACACTTACCCAAGGTGCCACGCAGTGGGACTGAACCCGGAACCATGTGGTTGATAAACAAGCTACTTACCACACAGCCACTCCTGCGCCTCATGAATCTCTATTGGCTTTGTCGCTTCTGCAGGACAATATCACTGAAACTGCACCAAATCATTTTTACACTATTCATAGTAAACGAAATACATGTAGTAAGGAGAGTTTTCAATTGTGAAAGGTTTAAATGACTGTTACTAATAGAGGGTGGAGCTGTGAGGATAGAATAGTCGACGGGTGCATTACCATGCTTAATATGAATAAGACGCTTTCAAACTTGTTAAACTTGTCCAACATCAAAGTAAAGAAATAAGAGTTGTGTTAGAAAAGACTTTATTTTGTCTTCTCGTGAGCAAAGAGGGTGATTTGGGCAAATGTTTTATATATGACAATGCGAAAGATCAAATTCGTATTACTCATGTAAAGCGTTCATGCATCATAACGCTATAAAACTGCCGAAAAGCAACCGGTGCACAGAGCATTCGAAAAGTGTTCGCCATCTGCAGGCTGTAGTCTATCGAGTGAATGCATTGCACATAATATCGGTGTTAGGTCAATTAAATACCGTACACTAGTAGCTTGTAGGGCTGTGCAGAATCGAGAACACTTGAAAATTATTACCAAAATCTCATAGTTAACTACCCAACGAAATACAACTCGACGAGGTCATATAAAGAACCATAGCAGTTATTTTGACGAAGATTCCGATTTCAACAATGGTATCTTTTTGTAACTTCTACGTTTTTGAACCAAGAATATTCCTTAGTTGAGGAGAAAAACTGAAAAGACATTCAGAGAGAAACAAGTACAAAGGAGAAAAGAGTATATGTAGGCACGTTTGTATCTATGTATGTATATATTTCGGATTTGGCAAGTGACTTGGTCTGAAACCTTGCATTGAAATTGAAACGATTAGATCGTGAAGTCATAATAGTTTTTTAAGGAACACGCCCAAAATGTTGTTTACACATTGAAGCATGTATGCCACTTTGTATTATGATCTTTTATGTACAGGTTTTTGATTTACGAACTTTTTTGTGTAGATTTTCTTCCGTGTAAGAGCAATCTTATTTTTCTTTAACTTCGGATATGTGGATATGTGGTGTTGCTTTTAGGAATCCAGGTAAAAAACAAAACAAAGTCACAGGTAAAAAATAGTCACAGGAAAAAAAGTCACGGAAAAAAGTCGCAGGAAAAAAAACCCACAGAAAAAAGTCACAGGAAAAATGTCACGGGAGTTTTGTTGTGGAGTGAGGGTCGGAGGGTTTTTTGTCCCAAGAGGGTTTTGTCCGGATACCATAAATTAATTCTGACGTTTTTTCATGTGACTTTATTACTGGCCACTATAAATTAATTGTGTCTGTTTTTCCTAGCCAAAATTGTGACTTTATTATTGTGACTTTTTCCCTGAGACTTTATTACTAGTCACCGCTTTTAGGCCTTTAGACACGAGAACGTTTTTCCTTTAGATTCAGTCTTTTTTTATTTATTTCTCTTCCGCACCTCACTTTCTCATTCACATTTCCTGTCATTGATGCTAATTTATTTGCAATCTGAATGGTACGTCTCAAGAAAAATTACCTTGGATCTTATTTAGTTGCCCTCACCTTAATTATGTTATTAACAGTTTCTTATAGGTAGTATTTTTTTTTCATCTTCATCGATGTCTGGCCGAACCGCTGGAGACGGAATTT
>NC_042997.1:154007644-154145144 GCF_006345805.1 Octopus sinensis
CTCTCTCTCTCTCTCTCTCTCTCTCTCTCTCTCTCTCTCTCTCTCTCTCTCAGGCGGTCAGCTGGCAGAAGCGTTAGCACGCCGGGCGAAATGCTTAGCGGTATTTCGTCTGCTGCTACGTTCTGAGTTCAAATCCCGCCGAGGTCGACTTTGTCTTTCATCCTTTCGGGGTCGATTAAATAAGTACCAGTTACGCACTGGGGTCGATATAATCGATTTAATCCGTTTGTCTGTCCTTGTTTGTCCCTTCTGTGTTTAGCCTCTTGTGGGTAGTAAAGAAATAGGTATTTCGCCCGTCGCTACGTTCTGAGTTCAAATTCCACCGAAGTCGACTTTGCTTTTCTTCCTTTCGGAGTTGATGAAATAAGTACCAGTTACGCACTGAGGTTGATATAATCGACTAGCCCCCTTCCCCCAAAATTTTCAGGGCCTTGTGCCTAGCGTAGAAATAACCATCTCTCTCTCTGTTTCACACACACACACATACCCTCTCTCTATTTCTCCTTCCCCTCTCTCTCTATTTCTATCTATCTATCTAACTATCCTTATCTGTCACTCATTCTTTCACTCACTCTCCTTCTCTCACACACCCCACCCAGAACAATACACCCCACTTAACTCCCATACACTCCCTTCCACGCAATCATTTATCGACACTCTTATAACTGCGGTGACACGTGCAATCCATCCTACCTAACACCTACGCATCATACACACCTCTGACACTTCATCCGTTTACTGCGTCAATATGCTTGAATTTATCAGTGTGTGGGTGTGCGTGAATGTAAGTGTATGCATGTGTGTATGTATCTATGTATGTATGTATGACTAAAATTATCGTTGTATATGTACTGAAACTGTAAGACAATCCGCTACAACACTTAGTTGTGCGTGTCGATGCGTGTTCATAAAATTTTTCAACAAATTTAAGAATAACTATTAGTTTATATTGATAAGAAGAGCCAAATTTACAGCGAAAATCAAGTTGATACACGCGCGCGCGCGCGCGCACACACACACACACACGTAAGTGTAAACGTGGCTGAGCGTTGAGGAGTTGGCTTCTCAAGTGGTTCCGAGTTCAGTCCTATTGCATGGGACTGAACATGAGCAAGTGTTCTCCATTATGACCCTGTGCTGACCAAACCCTTTCAAATGGATTTGGTAGACGGAAACTGAAAGAAGCCTGTCATGTATATACACATATGGGTGTATCTATGTGTTTGTCTAGCAGTGCTTGACAACCTGTGTTGGCTGGTTTACACCCCTGTAAAGCTGTTCTACGAAAGACACCGATAGCATAAGTCCAGACATTTAAAACTAAATCTGGAGTCGATTTGTTCGAATAATTCTTCCATTAAAAGGTAATATACATGCATATACACTGACACACACACACACACACACACACACATATAGCGAACTCTAGTGAGCTTCCTCTCTTATATTACATACTTACGAACATAGTATACAATAGCTAAACATTGGGCGCTGTTTTGGACCCTATTGTGTCTACCACTCCGATTGGTTGGTATTGGTGCAATTTGTCTTTTACTCTATCGCGCGCCAATATGCAACCCAACCAATCACAGCCTCCAAATAAGTCACATGAGACAGTCTGTTCCAAACAAGCATTTGAGCCCAGCGTCAGCTATAAAAGCTTACTTCTTTCTAGTCTCAACGTCGGTTGGCTTCATACTTTCTAAGGTCTAACCCATAGCTTCCCAAAGTGGGTGATATCGCGCACCGGTGGGCGATTTCAATTTACATGTGGACGATGGGCGAATTTCTAGAAAATGGTGGACGATTTGAGATTTTGTCGGGCGATATGAACATTTCGTGGGTGACAATGAATTTTTAGAAATCAAGTCTGCATTTACCAATATCTAGGCATGCCTAAAATAAAGATTCACTTTTATCGATTTGACTACTCGCATGAGACGTCCCTTCGTATTAAAAACGCGGACTTGCCTATCGATCGAATATTTTTGTTGTAGTCATTGAGAGGATTATCATGCGTGCTAAAAACAGCAGCCAAATAGGCCTAGGCCTTAAATCACACTCTACAACAACTTTTTTTTTATGTGGGGGGGGGGGGCATAATCGCATGAATTCCCGCGTGTATAATTCAAACTTGCAAAAACTTCCTGAAAATCCGAAAAATAAAAAAGTTATGAGGAGCTATAAGTCGTGCGTAATTCTGTGGTTTCATATCAAAATACAAGTGCTATTTTCAGGCTGTTGACAAAATGTGTAGTCACGCACAAAATGACAGCTTTGAAATTGTGCTTCTTGACTGATTGAAAATGATCAAACTTTAAACCTCTATAACTTTTTTAAAACATTTTTCTAGGAAAAGTTGAATAACTCCAGCTTTTTAGCTTCGACAGGTACATTATTGTGCCAAATTTTAAAATTTTCGATAAACTTAAATTTTTGAAATGCTGGCAGATACACGGACTAGATCAGTATTTGCTCCAGTAAAGATGTATCATCTGACTCTGCTCTATTGTCTTCTTCTCTTTGGGAATACCATACTGCCTTTCTGACGCCATCTGTAGAAATTCGTTTTCACATTTTTACTTTACTGATGCCCCCAGTCAAGAAAATTTGTCGACAGTACAGTAGTGATTATTTATCGTTCGAATTTATTCCCTCTCCTCAGAACTGTCAGCTACCAATGAGCCTTCTTTGTCAACAAACATTGTCCAATGAAGCATTGGAACCTTCACGCTTGAAGTATCATTTTGATGCAAAGCATTCTGAGAAGGACAAGCCGGTATCGGCTAAAGTTGACAAGTTTGAAACAGAATGTATCACACTTTTTGCAACTGAGCTCCTCTTTAAAAAAAAATTACATACATTCAACACGCCACTCCAGGAAACTAGTAAACAGGAGAATGATAGGTTGATTGCATCGTACAACATTGCGTTTTCTTTGTTGCTAAGTTCCACACAATTAGAGAAACATTACTCCGCCCAGTCATCGAAGAGGTTTTGTCAACCGTTATGCACGAAAAACCCGATAACATTATGAAGAAGATCCCACTTAATAATAGCACAATTTCTCGAAGCATCGATAAAATGGCTAACGATGTCAAACGTCAGCTGATTAATATTCTCCAGTGTTCTGAATTTTCTATACAAGTGGATGAGTCAACTGTTGTGGACAATCAATGTTTGATGATGGTATATGTTCGGTATTTCAGCAAAGAACTTCGACCTTGTGAGGAAATGCTGTTCATAGAGAAATTGCCTCTTGATTCAAGAGCTATTTTTCACACTCTGAAATCTTTCCTTTTTGAACATAATATCCCACTCAGTAATATTCATGCCTGTGCATCTGATGGAGCCCCTTCGATTATAGGAAGATACTGAGGTTTTTCATCTCTCCTAAAGCGTGAAATTTCCAACCAGATACTGTTCATTGCTTGGCACACCGGCAGCATTTAGTGGCAAAAAATATGAACGGTAGGTTGAATGATGCGGTACGATTAGTTATCAAAACTGTGAACAAATTGAAGTCCAGTCCCTTGTCTGATCGAATTTTCCGTCAACTCTGTCTGGGAAATGACGAGGACCATACTAAACTCTTGTACCCTACCGAAGTGGCTGTCAAAAGGCAACTGTGTTTTACGCTTTGTTGAACTGTTTCATATAATCATATCTTTCTTTGAAGTTACTCCACTGTCCGCTTCATTGATGGCTATGATATTTCTTTTCTTTGTGATATATTCACAAAATTAAATGATTTGAATAAGTTATTGCAAGGAAACAGAAAAACTCCCGTTTATTGTAAATTATTTATCACCACTTTCATGTCGAAATTGGTGTTGTATAAGACTAACATTTCAAAACGTCAGTTCCATCAATTTCCACAACTTGATACTTTGAAAGATAAATTAGTTGATGAGAATTTAACTACATATCGCAACTATTTATAATCATTGCAGTCGATTGAGGGGATGACGTTCAGGAGGAATTGATAGAATTACAAAATGACAATGATGCTATAATGCGATATCGCTGTAATGGCAAAGAAATATTTCTTATTTTGATAATCAGTGAATAGACTTCACTGACTATAGATATATACAGATACGAAGTCGAGACAGATATCGCCAGCTGACCGGTGTCTGCTACTCTAGGCCGATGAAGGACAATGATCCTGAAACACGGTGTCCCTAGATGCAGTTCCGGCGGTTGGGGGTGTTTGTCTCCCCTTCGTATGTGTATATAAGGACACAGTATAAAATGTGTCGAAGCTGTCAGGAGGCGTTCGATGCCTCCTAGGGCTATATAACGGTGGTGTACCCCCTACTGTCACGTTCTTGTTAGATTGACAGTATACATATATATATATATATATATATATATATATATATATATATATATATATATATATATGTATATATTGCGGATTCCATGGACAGCGGACTTTTTCGGATTCCATGGACAGCGAGGCTCACCAATGGAGAAGTTCTTAAGCAGATAAGGCCGAAAATGTCGCTAGAAGCTGGGATCACCAAGCGTAGATTGGCATAATCCCTGGAGAAGGACATCATGCTCGGGATGGTCAGTGGCAAGAGAGGAAGAGGCCGACCAAGAACCCGATGGCTTGACACCATCAGGAGTGATACCGGAATGGACATGGCCAGTCTGAAGGAAGCGGCCCAGGATAGAACTGACTGGAGGACACTGATCCAACGAGTGACCGAGAGTCGACTTCGACTGAGCGGATATATATATATATATATATATATATATATATATATATATATATATATATATATCGGTAACAACACCAAAATAATCGCTACCTTCAAGGACGCCAATATCAACAACAGTAGCACCAGTACCAACAACAGCGGTAGCAGCAGCGCGAACATTAGCAGATAAAACATCGCCAACGCTCGCGCAAAGAAATACGTTGGATGCTCCGATAACACATTTAAGCGACACCTCTCCAACCACAGGTCCTCTTTCAGGATACTGGAAAGAAGATACGCCAGCCATGTATAGCGGCTGAAGGACGAAGGAATTCCAGGGGCCTGGATTTTCTAAGATTCTCCATGATATTTCATCATGGAGAATCCTAGAAAATCCAGGCCCCCTACATAAACGGGACCAAGCGTTGTAAACTGTGCCAAGCCGAACGGGCGAGGATATTAAAGGACTCCCTCGACCCGGGGAACATCCTATCCTTAATTTCAGAATGGAAATCTTTGGCCCCGGTTTGCACTTCAAGAAATTCCTGCTGGCGTCCTAGAACCCACACGATAATAGAGTCAATTACTAATAATAGCCAAAAGTAGACAATCTCCTGTTATTGACAGAGTAACGAAGTCTTTTCCTCCTCCAATTTCTAGTGAGGTCACTTGCTACAGAGGCCATGTGTCAACAGGTTTTGGGGTCTGGTGATACGCTGTGAAGTTAAGCCGGTCTATGGGATTACCCTGGGTTTCACGTCCATGAAAGCGTTTTATGGACTTGAAACCCAGGGTAATCCCATAGACCGGCCTTATCTATTTGTCTTCATATATGTGTGTATGTGTGTGTGTTTATAGATGCGTGTTCTGCGTAAGTTAAGAAACGGTGACGAGTGAAAATGTTTTGTAAATATAAGCTTTCACCGTATGCATTGACCATAGAAAATAGCCTAATATTGGGGCCTATAAACCCATGTGTGTGTGTACATATATAACATGTTTATATAATATATATGTACATTTTACACACACACACACACACATACACACACATACACACGCACATAGTTCACTATTCCGTTAACAACAAACTCCACGCCTACATTTATATATACATGTGTGTGAGTGTGTGTGTGTGTGTGTGTGTGTGTGTGTGTGTGTGTGTGTGTGTGTGTGTGTGTGTGTGTGTATAGACATAGATATTTAGAAAGACCTGGAAAAGAGAGAAAAAGAGAAATGGAAAGAAAGTCATAATGTGTGTGAAGTTCATAACACTGTCCTGAATTTGTTGACTTGGAAGAAAGACTGCTGTGTGAAAAGGTTATTAGTACAAGACTACACCATTATATATATATATATATATAAATAATGGTGTAGTCTTGTACAATAACCACCGATACTCACACACGTCACCTTATCTTTTTATGTTTTATTTTTCTTTTAGAAACTTACATCAAATTTATATGGTTAAAACAGCAGAAATTAATTCAGATTTTTAAAATATCATACAAACATGTGTGTGTGTGTATGCACACACACACACACAAAAAAAAAGGTGCGATGGGTAAACTGTCGCCATTTTATACTTTTAATTTTGCGCATTATTTTTGATTTTGTCTACTACATAATATGGTAGGGTCAGCTGGGCACCGTCTGTGAGAAAAACAGCACCATGATGCAATTCACTCTGCCAGAAATTTGGAAACGACATGCTGTACTACTTCGCAGTCGCGCCGGAAGCTCCAATACGAACATTTCAGAGCGCTTGAGTGTCAATCTGAGGACATGTACCGAGAATGATAAAAATCAAACATCCAGTCAACATCATGGTGTCTGGAGTGATCACTAGTGATGGTGACGTTATGTCTCCACTCATTATCTTACACGGTTTCAGACTCTACACAGAGGCCTACATCAAGTGCTTGGAGGAGGTACTGCTGCTCTGAGTCAAGAGAGTGGCTGCTGGAAGACCCTATGTCTGGTAACAGGTCTCTGCACCATGTCACACAAACAGGAGAACCCAGTCATGGCTGTCAGACAATTCCTGTGACCACATCACCCCTAACATTTGGCTACCTAACTCCCCAGACTGCAACCCCCTTGATTATTAGTAGGATACAATTGAGCGGGAGATCAATGAAAATCCTTGTAGCACCAAAGATTTGGAGAAATCTTTTTCCCACGAGAATGCCGGACCCCAGTTATGAACTCAGCCAATAAGAGCTCAACTATTAAACTAATTTATGAGCGCATAACAAGTGATGAGCGATAAGATAAAGTCACCTGGGTAAGGAATGACCATGCTTCTTTTCTCTTAATTATGGTTGTTCTTGTTTCAACCATGGCTGCCTGTACGTAGAGGCGATTTTTTTTTCTCACGAGAGTTCCGGACTCCAGTAATGGACTCATTTGTATACAGCCAATCAGAGCTCACCTTGAGCTTGTTGTCAAGTTAACAAATACACTCTACCAAGTAAGCTCAAGACGAAGAACGGTGTTGTAAGTCTACCGATCACCAAGTTATGTTTGATTTTAGGAGGAGACAAGTAATTAGATTTGTATCTATACCTATTATAGGATTTTGTAAGCGCCCCATATGGTAAAGATGTGGATGGGGAAAATGTGGGCAGAGGGTGGTGTGCTAGCAACTCTCTCCCCTTACTGTTTTACAAAGTAAACAACAACACAAATCCTACGCAGAGGCAGCCATGGTTGAAACAAGAACAACAAGCATAATTAAAAGAGAAAAGAAGCATTGTTATTCCTTAATCAATTGACCTTATCTTATCGCCTGACTGGGTGAAAATGATCAAACTTTAAACCTCTTTTTCTTTTTTTTTTTCTTTTACTTGTTTCAGTCATTTGACTGTGGCCATGCTGGAGCACCGCCTTTAGTCGAGCAAATCGACCCCGGGACTTATTCTATCGGTCTCTTTTGCCGAACCGCTAAGTAACGGGGACGTAAACACACCAGCATCGGTTGTCAAGCAATGCTAGGGGGACAAATACAGACACACAAACACACACATACATACATATATACGACAGGCTTCTTTCAGTTTCCGTCTACCAAATCCACTCACAAGGCATTGGTCGGCCCGGTGCTATAGCAGAGGACACTTGCCCAAGATGCCATGCGGTAGGACTGAACCCGGAACCATATGGTTGGTTAGCAAGCTACTTACCACACAGCCACTCCTGCGCCTATAACTTTTTAAAAACATTTTTCAGGGAAAAATGAAATAACTCCAGCATTTCAGTTTGGGTAAGTGTATTATTGTGCCAACGTTGCAGTAACCTGTGAACATCGAACGATCAACATCAAGAAGGAAGAAATATTATCTACATATAATTTATTCGTTTGTTCGACAGGTAATTAGAAACAGTAGTACTTGTAGTGATGGCGAAATTTTTTTCGATAGTGACAAAAAGGTTGCTATCTGCCAGTAGAGAGAGGAATAGTAAGGAATGCACGGTGCTGACTAGAAAGGAAGAAAGGATAAAGGTGGCTCTGCTCTGATTGGCTGTATGCAAATAAGTTCATTACTGAGGTCCGGAACTCTCGTGGGAAAAAAAAACATTTCGCGTCTAGGAGATTCCGAAGTCGTGGTTGAAACCATTGTCGATGTTTTACTCTTTAGTATTTCAAGATACTTTTCTATAATGTTGATAAATATATTTGTTAAAAAAATGAGATGTCACAGTTATTTCCATTTTTGCGTAATTTAGACAATAGTTTATTCACCGCACGATGTATATGTATATTCTAAAAAAGACTCCGCCGGTTACGACGACGAGGGTCCCAGCTGATACGATCAACGGAACAGCTTGCTCGTGAAATTAACGTGCAAATGGCTGAGCATTCCACAGACACGTGTACCCTTAACGTAGTTCTCGGGGATAATCAGCGTGACACAGAGAGTGACAAGGCTGACCCTTTGAAAATACAAGTACAACTCATTTTTGCCAGCTGAGTGGACTGGAGCAACGTGAAATAAAGTGTCTTGCTCAAGGACACAACGCGTCGCCGGGAATCGAACTCACAACCTTACGATCATGAGCCGAATGCCCTAACCACTAAGCCACGCGCCCTCACATGTATATAACTACACACACACACACACAAATATCTTGCCTGTAAAACCCTTTCTGAGTACGCAACCAGCTGTGTAACTTTTTCACTTTTGAATTCTTTTCTCCTGGATTCTAAATTTAGTTTGAATGTAGGATATTATGACTCCGTCGAAAAATTATTTCCTCATATTCTGTTCATTGTAATATTGCTGGGTGCCCGCTTCTTACACGGCTCAAACGGTATATTTCATATGGCACTATGTCTACAAAGAGAAACAGGATGTTGTAGCGTATGTAGGAGGGGCAAGTGGAAAGTCTCCCCCGCGTTGCTAAGTCTACTGTATAAAACTTGTGTAGGCTGTACTGTTGGAGGATAGGGTGGGGCATAAACAACAGCTACTCCGGATGACCGACAATCTAGCTATACTACTCAAAGGATGGTTAGGACAAGAATGTCTTCAATTTTAAGTATATTTGTAACGGGAACTAATATAGCTTCACTGCACTTTTAAGGTGCAGTTGGTGCATACAAATTACCGTTGCTTTAATATCCAGATTCTACCAGTCAGAAACAACAAGACGCAAACGTAAAAAATATATATCTACTTTATTCTCTTATGACAGTAACCAATAAGTGGTATATCTGGTTCCGCTTGGTATGGATGTGTCAGAGCTGAACTTTATCGCTTGTAAGATTTTACAGTGTTCAGCCGCTAAAACAGAACTGTGGTCAAAATGGCGTCCGGAGGGAGAAGATGATGTGGTCTGCAACAAATATCAGGATTGAAAATCTTCTGCTGCTATATCAAGTCCGGACAGAGAGAGCGACACGTCTGGTGCCTTCGGCCGCTGTGTCTCAAGTCAGCCTACTGCTGCTATGTCTCTCCGGACCCTTTTAAGGTTCACGCTCCCTTGCCTCGGCTAACTGCCACGTCAGCAAAACTCCCTCTTCCGGCCTTCGCGTATGCGCGAGAGGGCGTTGCGCGCGCGCGCGCGCTGTTGGATAGCGTCACTACATATTCGATCAAGGGTGTCATCAATGACCTATACTGGTGGAAAGTGCAACCACGTCTCCCTCAAATCATACTACGCTACCTTATGTATGTATATTGTATATGTATGAATCAACAAAAAAGAACTTTATGCCATAACACGACCTGCTTAAAATAGTAGCTTCTATACACATCTGCATGTGTCTGTATACATACATAAAGTGGCGGTGTCTCAGCATGGCCACAGCTCGTGAGTTGAAATTAGATAAAATAAAAGACAGACTTAATCCGTTTGTCTGTCTTGTGGGCAGTAAAGAAATAGGTATGGGATATTGAATGGTCGTTTAGCAGTTTTCAACACAATTTCTAGTTAACTAAACACTTTTAAACTTCGTATACTGGTAGAATGTGATTATAAAACATCATTTTCTCTTGGTTTTATTGAGAAAATTCTATAGTTTGTAAGATATTTCGTCTGAAATTTCGAGCATTTCGGCAATTTTAACCAATCGATTACCTCCATTGAGCTTAAAATGTTACACGCGTAACAATTAAATTAATTTAACAATTAAGAAAAAAAAAATTTAGGGTTAGGGTTAGGGTGGGGGTTAGGGTGGGGGTTAGTGACAGGATGTTGTCTCAGTTTTAGACGCAGCAAATGATTTTAGCTAAATAGAGGGTTAAAATTCGAAAAATTAAACTACGTTAAACAAACGAATTACAATTTTATCAAGAAAGCCAAGAGAAAAAAATGTTTTATTTTGACACATTCTACCAGTATACGAAGTTTCAAAGAGTTTAGTTAACTAGAAATTGTCTGCCGTTCAAAAGGAAAAGATCCATGAAAGGTAGTAAAGAGAGAAAAGAAGATGTGTAGAGAGAAAGAACGATAGAAATAGATAGAGAATGTTTTACAAAGAAGAGGATTGGAAAGGTTAGAAAACGGAGACCACGTCCACCAAATGTTGAAAGCTGTGTGGGGTACCACTGAGTAAGAATAGAAGCGGATGTCTGGCTTTACAAATATATTTCGGAATTTCTTTCGGGTTGCAATTATTTATAGTTAAACGTTTCCTTTCAAACAACTTTTTCATGCTCATTTTGGACTTAACAACCTATATGAGAAAATCGTTTTGACTGAAAGAATTTTGAAAGGGTTTTATTTTTAGACTGGGGTTAAATCCATTCAACCAATTACAAAGAGCTTGGGAGTGGTACTGAAAGATGGAGAGAAGTATTATACATTTTAACTGGGTGGCAGCTGTCTTCAATATATTCTTTAGTACCCACAAGGGGCTAAACAAGGACAGACGAAGGGATTGAGTCGATTATATCGACCCCAGTGCGAAACTGGTACTTAATTTATCGACCTCGAAAGGATGAAAGGCAAAGTTGACCTCGGCGGAATTTGAACTCAGAACGTAACGGCAGACGAAATACCTATTTCTTTATTACCCACAAGGGGCTAAACATAGAGGGGACAAACAAGGACAGACATAGGTATTAAGTCGATTACATCGACCCCAGTGCGAAACTGGTACTTAATTTATCGACCTCGAAAGGATGAAAGGCAAAGTTGACCTCGGCGGAATTTGAACTCAGAACGTAACGGCAGACGAAATACCTATTTCTTTATTACCCACAAGGGGCTAAACATAGAGGGGACAAACATAGGTATTAAGTCGATTACATCGACCCCAGTGCGTAACTGGTACTTAATTTATCGACCCCGAAAGGATGAAAGGCAAAGTTGACCTCGGCGGAATTTGAACTCAGAACGTAACGACAGACGAAATACCGCTAAGCATTTCGCCCGGCGCGCTAACGTGTCTGCCAGCTAAGTAATGCTATATATTCAAAATTAACCATACATGCTGGTTTTGTTGTTGTTATTGTTGCTGCTACTGTTGTCATTGTCACTTATTTTTTTTGTATTTTGACACTACTTTTCTTCAGAAGTTAGTAGTCATAAACTCCCTAGGGAATTTTTTGCCAGCTTCATCACTTTTATTTATTTATTGTTTTGAAACGAGAGCGAACTTAAGCATTTTATACTGACAGATTTTAGACACTTTTTTCTGAAGCTGCTCTCTCACTCAATAATAATAATCCTTTCTACTAAAGGCACAAAACCTGAAATTTGGTGGGAGGGTACCAGTTGATTAGATTGACCCTAGTACACAAACTGGTACTTAACTTATCAACCCCGAAAGGATGAGAGGCAAAGTCGACCTCAGCGGAAATTGAATTCAGAACGTAAAGACAGACGAAATGCCTATTTCTTTACTGCCCACAAGGGGCTAAACACAGAGAGGACAAACGGATTAAGTCGATTATATCGACCCCAGTGCGTAACTGGTACTTATTTAATCGACCCCGAAAGGATGAAAGGCAAAGTCGACCTTGGCGGAATTTGAAATCAGAACGTAACGACAGACGAAATACGGCTACGCATTTCACCCGGCGTGCTAACGTTTCTGCCAGCTCGCTGCCTTACTAATAATGATAATAACTGGTTGTCACTCTCGTCGATTTCGACGTCTGAGTGTTTGAAGGAGAGGATTTAAAAATAGAAAAGTTTAAAAATGAAAGAAGCTGCATCTGTCTGCGATGGATGCATGACCATAATTTGAGCCGAAGTATGGATTTTGCTATGAAGTCACCATAGGAACACTGATGGTTTTGATTTTGCCTGGGATTGGACAAATGTGTCTGTTGATTGCAAGATATATTTCTTCTATTGTTCTGTTTCTTCAAACCAAATTGTTTCGATGCACCATGACATATTTTATGCCCTGCAGATCGATCTGGGCTATAAATTTCCCAGGATGACAAATGAAGCAGTGGAGATTTTAGTGATTGCTTCAATTTATCCTTACACCTAAGGACGAGTTTTCCCTTGTCACGGTATCCCTCTACTTGATGCCCATACAAAAGAATTTTCGGAATGCGATCATCTTTCATTCGAATATGTCCGACCCATCTGTACTGAATTCTCAGCAGCACGCTTTTGATACTGGACATATCACGTTTTCCTAAGATTTTGACATTTGATATCTTATCTTGCCATTTTATGTAATAATAATAATAATGATAATAGCACTCAGAGAGCGCAAACCCCCGCCAAGGCAACACCAACGTGCTCTCAATGATTAGCCAGAGATGATTTTTTAAATGAGAATATCTGAAATAAACTCGACTGCTCTCGCAAACGAGAAAACTAAAAATGAACCCGACCGCTCTCAACAATTAAGTAAAATAAACGAAAACATAATCCAGAATCCTTGTCCGGTACCGGATCGATCCCAAAATCTAATCAGTTCGTACCAGTCACGAGGCCAAACATCCCTGAAAGTTTCATCGAAATCCATCCAGCAGTTCTTGAGATATCTTGTCCACGGACAAACAAACACGACAGAAAACAATACCTCCGCTTTCGCTAAGGCGGAGGTAATAATTGCTTGTCACTTGTTTGATCTTCACCATTTAAGCATGTCCCTTGGTGGTTGCGTATCTCTGATCACGAGCAGAAGTAGTGGGGGGAGCACCATAGTCAGGTGTTGAGAGGAATTCTTTGGGGTTTGAATAATTCACCTCTGGAAATATGGGTGTTTTCGTTCAACATCATTAAACAACGCTTATTCAAGAATCTTTTGAGCGGGATGGGCTACTCGACCTGAAGAAATTCTAACTGGACCCCCACCTGCAAGGTCATGCTCTGTTTATCTTTATATGAGATCATCATGTTGTGCACATATGGTTGTGATGCATGTGTCTGGTATTCCCATACCAGACGGGTAGTCGTGATGGGTATATTGGGCTTCGTACATTTGTACTCCAATGTCACTTTGATGACATGCAATGCTCTCTCACTCAATAATAATAATAATAACTGTTTCAAATTTTGGCACGAGGCCAGCAATTTCGAGGGAGAGGGACTAGTCGATTACCGGTGTTCAGCTGGTACATATTGAGGTCAACGTGAAGTTGACCTCAATAGAATTTGAACTACGAACGTAAAAATTCGGCAGAAATACTACGAAGTATTTTGTACTACTCTCCAACTATTCAGCCAGCTTGTAATCTTAAAAATACCACGGTCATCCTAGCTCCTGAAGTAAATGCTCTCTCTCTCTCTCTCTCGGTCGTCTTCCTTCAGTCTACAGAGCAGACCCGTTCACTGGGAACATGCTGGCCACTCTCAACCACCTTTCTACAAATTCACTGGGAAACAACACTTCCCATCCACCCTCAATTTGCTTGTCAAGTCAAACTTGAAAAACTTAGAGAGCTTGGCCAAAGAGGAAGGTGTATCGTTTAATCTCGTCTACCACAAAACCGCTTTCGTGAAAGCCAGTACACAGGTGATGACTACCTGCACTATTGAACGACATAGACATACTTCTCTAAGTGATGAGCTGCAAGCCAACCGACTTTTCTCTGCTTGATTTAGCTCTTGCTGCCACCTCGTAGTCCCTTAGAACAGTGGCGATCACTTTGATGTACTTAGAGTCCATTGCTATTACAGTGACGTGATCCGCATATGCCAACACAGATCCCCATCCTAGTTCTCACGAGATGCCTTTCAATGTCTCTGATTTCCGCAGTAGTGACTCGAGGACCAATACATACATGACAAGTGGAGAGACAGCTTTGAAGGCTCAAGTGCATATATTGAATAACACCGATAGGTGACCATTCACCCTATCCATCAAGTAGAAGTCACCCTACATTATAATGATCCAACCTTTGAAGATGAGATTGAAACCAGCTGCTGTGAGGACAGCCATCAAGTAGAAGTCACTCTACATTATAATGATCCAACCTTTGAAGATGAGATTAAAACCAGCTGCTGTGAGGACAGCCATCAAGTATTGGCAGTTGAAAGCTTTCAATTGATCTAAGTTTGCCAGAGCCCTACTCGTGCTAGGTTCTTTCCCAGCCCTCTCTATGAAGCGGAGGTTGCAGTGGACAGATCATCAATGACAAGCGCCAAACCATTTGCTGATATCTTAGGTAAAATCTTGAAAGCATCAATTATCAATGTGGTTATTCTTGCCCAGGTCTTTTCTTAGCAGCTCTACCCTTTTTTGACTCACAACAATGAGGATTCTCCTGTTCTGCTGCCAGTTGCAGTAGACATCTACCAAGAGATCACTGAACAAGTCTGGCATATAAATGCAAAGAGTGTAGGACCAATCATCAAAGCCAAGCTAACTTTTCCTGGATTTCAGTGGGTGTTTTTAGTTTCCTATAATACTCCATCTCTGCTGCCTAGAGTAGCAGGCAGTTGAGGTAGGCATTAAAGTCCATCCTGCAATTTGACCTGCCATTCGCCTCAAACAGTTGAACTGGATACTGCTGAAAAGCCACAATGATTTGCTTTGATTCAATTAGCACACACTCACCATGGTCAACCAAAGACCAAATTATTATCTAATGCTATTTTGCACCTCTGCCACCTGGGACCATTAAACAGTTTTCATTCCTTTGTGCTTTAGTGCATGCACCTTAACTCTGACAATGCAGACTTCAGGCTTCATGTTGAAGAATTGGTTAAGTGTCAATCTTGCTGCAATCACATCAGTCATTCATTCACACATTCTTTCCATGCTAGCATAGCTAACACAAGAGGTAGTTAAGGTAAGATTTTTACAACTGGATGTTCTTCCTGTCACCAATCTTTCCCTGCTTTTCGAGTGGATTTTTCTAGAGAAATTAGAATGCAGAGAAGTAGCAATTGATTTGTTGATAGAAGATGTCTACACAATATTACTGCTCTTGGTTCAGCCATAAATGATAATGTCGCCATTTGTAATTGAGCTTCAAACAGTGATAACATTTGTAGCAGTAGTTCTGTGTAGTTGTATGATGACTAAAGCTTGAACATTTTTGACTGTAGATATCCTGAAATAGGACTAACCCTAGGCTAAGCAACAAAATTTTTTACATTATTTTTTTTTAAGCCAAAACAGTGCAAGTTATATGAAGTCAATAATTTGCACTTTTAATTTGTATTTCAATATTTCGAGATTTCGAGGTTAGGAGCTCTTCATCAGGAAATCTTAGAGAAATGGTGTTACAAGCTAACTTCTCTGTTCTGTAGTGTATGTATATGAAGGGTTGCTTTGCATGCTATAGTAGCCAATCAGCTGGATACAGTTTAACTCTGTTGCTAATATGTGGATTGGTCTTGCTAAATGTTTTTATTTGGTCAAGTTAAAATATGTTAAAAAATTGTATGACAAGTAAATTTTCTTTTTTAACATTTTCATTAACCCTTTGGCATTCAAACTACTCTATTAATTCCAATGCTTATTTATTCACATTATTTAGAATTAATTATGTATTATCTCATACCTTTGAAATTTTGATATGATTGCTTAATTTTAGAATGACACTGTAAGGTAGATGTACGAGTTTAGACCTGCCAGTTTGAACATAAAATGGTGGAATATTTGGGCCAGATATGGCTCATTTAAATGCTAAAGGGTTAAATCAATATACCATTCTTGATGGCATAAAAGACAAAGATGTACCCCAATTTCAGCAGTACATATTCAGGAAAAAAGTTTTTAGTACCTTAAAGTTTATTGCAGGCCTGACTTTGCATACCCATGTGATTTTTTAAAAGAATTTTTGAGGAAAAAAAAATGTTCACCTAATATGCCATCAAATATGGAAAATATGCTTGTCAACACCGAATTTTGTCTGTGATAAAGCCTGAGGTTATAAAGAAAATAAACCAAGGGAAAAAAAAACAAAACTATGTCAAAAAGAAAAGAAAATTATTTTTTGAAAATAACTTATTCCATATAATTAAACATTAAAATAGTTAGTCATCGTCTCATACCTTGATCACTGAGCACATTAAAACAAAAATTCAGAATACTTTCCGAAAATATTAATTTATTACAATTCCATTTGAAAAGAAAATTATGAAAAACAAAAGAAATCATTTGTTTTCTATTTTAATCCACAAAATAATAATTTAAAAATAAAAAGACCTAAATTATATATATATATGCGTTATATATATATATATGTATTACATACACAATATACATATATAAAAAAACCATGTATAAAGTGCATAAAATATATTGAACGAATGGCAAGTGTAAAAAAACATAAAATCATTTAAACAAAAAAGAAAAAAACCCATTAACAAGAAAATAGACATCTGAAGGGAGAAAAATATAACAATATTAAATAAAATCACAAATTTTACCTCATATTTATATAGTAAATAAATAGATGAATAAATAAATAAATGGCCAGTTTCATTTCCTTATGACTGTGTCTTTTATGTAATGTATTGGTTAGTCTTGATTCCATTTTAGCAAACAATCTACTGTATTTTCCATCATATAAGACACAGATTTTTTTGCCCCCAAAATATGTACCTAAAACATGAAATCACTTTAAAAATCATTTTCACTAAATGTTATAATAAAGCATATACCCCATAAAATATCTCTGTAACAATAGGGGTGCATCTAATTCGATGGCAAATATAGTATATAAGAGTTACATTGGACAAGAAGACTTACATAAGATTAAGAAATGACAAGGCACTGGTCATATTTTAATGTTTTTCAGGAGAAAAATAATGCCAAAAACCAAAAAAAAAAAAAAAATTACCCCAAAATACAACTGACCACTACAGGCATGGATGTGTGGTTAAGAAATTCACTTCCCAGTCAGACGGTTTCAGGTTCAGTTCCACTGCATGGCATCCTGGACAATCTTCTACTGTACCTTCAGGCCAAAGAATGTTTTGTGAATGAATTTGATAGATGGATCCTGTGTGAAAACCTATCATATATATATGAACACAAAGACGTATACACATACGCATGCACTTACATATCCACACACACACACACAGAGGTGTATGCATAAGTGTATGTGACTATATGCATGTTTTTATGTTTATGCTTGACTTTCACTACTTGACAACTAATGTTAGATGCTTATATACCTGTAACTTACAGGTTCAGCAAAAAAAAAATAAATAAAAAAAAAAAAGACTGATAGAATAGGTGGAGGAGTGGCTATGTGGTAAGTAGCTTGCTTACCAACCACATGGTTCTGGGTTCAGTCCCACTGCATGGCACCTTGGGCAAGTGTTGTCTACTATAGCCGACCAAAGCCTTGTGAGTGGATTTGGTAGACGGAAACTGAAAGCTGCCCGTTGTATATATGTATATGTATATATATGTGTGTGTGTGTGTCTGTGTGTCTATCCCTCCAACATCATTTGACAACCGATGCTGGTGTGTTTACCTCCCTGTAACTTAGCGGTTTGGCAAAAGAGCCCGATAGAATAAGTACTAGGCTTACAAAGAATAAGTCCTGGGGTCAATTTTCTCGACTAAAGGTGGTGCTCCAGCATGGCCGCAGTCAAATGACTGAAAACAAGTAAAAGAGTAAAGAGAGACTAAGTACCAGACTTACAAAACAAAGTCTGATGTCAATTTGATTGACTAAAACTCTTGATGCTGTTACCCCAGTATGACCACAGTCCAACGATGACAGAAAGAAGAAAAATACTAAAATAACAAAAGAATATTTTTGTTCATCTGTTTCATTTCCCAGTAATGAACTCTGTGTATGGAAGAACAAAGCTATTGCAAATATCATACAGAAATGAAAATGACTTAAAGTCTGTACTAGAGAAAAAAGATGCTCAACCCTTTTATTACTGTATTTATTTTGAGATGCTCTGTGTTTCATTCAATTAATTTTAAATATAACAAAGAATTTAGTAAAAGATCTTAATTATCATTAAACTAGTGTTGGGAACATAAATTGTGACTAAGGTTTGGTGGAAGATTTTAATTCAATACTTATGAAAGTAAGAGGTGGTTTTGGCCGTGTTGGTATCAAAAGAGTTAAAGAGTTTCTCAGAAATTAGAAAAAATCTAGAAGTTACGCACCTAAATACAATGTAGAAAATGTTTTTGGTTCATTCAATTCCTAAGAATAAAAGTAAACATTATAAATACCAACTTGAGGCAGAAAAGAAGTAAAAAGCTCATAACAGGACTTCAGCCACATATATATTGCTTATCAGGTAATTATTTTACTGATGATGCAAATAAACTGCTTGCAGCACATTCTTCTCAAATCAATTCTTTAATGCTATTTTAGCTATACAATAGATCCATTGTTTTGAATCCTTTCATGAGTCTATTGTTCTTTTCAAGCTGAAATTGGTATCAGTTTTGTAGACAATAGTAAATATTACCAAAAATTTTAATCAATTATTTGTGTCAGTTGGCATTCCTGCTTTTGTATTGTATTTTATACACCAAGGCTGATATGTTTAGAACATATTTCACACTTCACAACATTCTCCACAGTTTATGGATCCAAACACTGAGGAAGCTGCACAACACGTTGGCTTCTGTTACATATGAACAGATATAAGAACTCTAACATCCAACTGTGGTTCAACAGAAGTATTATAAGAAACATTATGAAAAATACATTCATCAAAAGAACTGTTTCTATTTGCAGATTTTATTAAGCTTTCTTGTAATCATCAAGTTTGTAAGTTTTAACAGGACATGGTGGAAGATCTTTGATATCTTGCAAACAACTTGCACATGCAAGTGCTACCAGTCAAAAGCTCCGTATACCGGAAGCCAGCAAGTGTATGGGGTCATCAGGAGAGAATGCACACCGTTTCGGGGCCTACCTCTCGACGGCATCAATGCACACCGGCCCCCCTCACTAATATGAGGCCCCGCTTGCTAGATCAGCTGGTTATGAAGTTAAACTCAATATCCTTCTAGCCATCGCTCATCATCTCTTTTTAACCAAATCCAGTGGCTAGCCTTCTCCACTGTAGATTGGATATCAGTCATGGTGGTATTGACTTTACGATGAGTTAGGCCTAGCAATAACAACAGTCGTCTCACGCTGTGTCCAACAAAACCCTCTACATCCGATAGTACATGCTCATCCTCTGTTAAATCTAACAGTTGCATAAAATAAATTAGCATCAACAAACAGAACTTCAACTAAATGATCTGTTTTTGATTGGTGGACATGTTTCCTAAAGAAAATATTTCCACCAGGCAGGCATCATCCAAACAATTTAGTTTCACTATTTGTTGTATATCCTACAAAAAGAAAGAAGCTTTAATGTGATGTGCAGTTAGTTAGAGCCAATAAGTATGACCTCATTGAATGTAAGGTTTCTCAGAGAATTAACTCCAATATGGAGATTTGTAGACTTCAAAGCTAACTGTATGCTCTTTTGCAATGTATCACTATGTAGTTACAATGGACTATTCCCCTGTCAATTGTTTGGAGTACCACTCAAACACTGGGGTCTATTTCATTGGTTAACTCCTTTATTATTATCATTTGACTGTTGAGCCAGTGCAAGTGCACTGTGGTTGATATTACATTTAAAACATTACATATATATATATATATATATATAAACTTGACAGATTTTACATTTCACAACTGTGTATACAATGTTTCATATCATTTACATTGATAATATCTTAGCAGTAAATCTATATTCTCTGTTTTGTCCTTGAATGAACATCAGAAATTATAAAGAGAAATACTTAAAAAGAGTAAAAAAACAACAATCCCTCTCCACCAAAAACAAACACCAACAACAAAACATACAATAATGGAATCATGATGAATTCAAGTCACAAGAACAACTTAGAAACAATATTAATGAACAGGCTATATGTACATTGTATGGAGAATCAGTTTTAGAAGAGCTGGCATAAATAGACATAAATAATACAGCATGAAATGTATAAATATTTAAAACAGGTTTGTTTGTTCACTTTATATCTGTTTTTCCATACTAACTTAGATTAGAGAAATACATATCAGTGAGGCATTGTTTTTACAGTAAGATGTCCAACATGTCATCAACCTTTACTTGCTTTTCAAGTAAGGATCTTTTCATTCCACTCATCTTTGAAAGTGCAGAGCTACCGGATAATATGTTGACAGGGAACTGACTACAAACAACAACACTGTCCATGGTTCAGATCAATGATGACAATAAACATTCACACAGACACACATATGCATACAAGCATACATCTATGCATTTAAGCATACCTCTCCCCATAGACACACACACACACACATACATGATAATGATATATATCATCATCATCATAGTCTAACATCCACTTTCCATGCCGCTGTCCATGGTTCAGATCAATGATGACAATAACATTCACACAGACACACATATGCATACAAGCATACATCTGCATTAACATACTCTCCCCATAGACACACATCACACACATACATGATAATGATATATCATCATCATCATAGTCTAACATCCACTTTCCATGCCGGCATGGGTTGGACAGTTTGACATAGAAATCACTAGCAGGGAACTGTCCAGACTACAACAGCCCATTGAGGCATGGTTTCTAAAGCTGGATGCCCTTCCTAATGCCAACCACTTAACAAAGTATGCTGGGTGCTTTTTACATGTTACTGGCTCTATATAGTTTCTGTCTACCAAATTGATTCATGTTGGCCTGGGACTTTAAACTGTGTAGTGAGAGTGAATCTGAAATTATGAATGATGTGGTAACACCTAAGAATTATGAGTTAAATTAGAGAAGAATTTTATCTCCATCACTATCTGTGCCAGTTCCAACTTTGAGTCATTGGGTCAAAGTAGAATAACTCGCTCTAATGTTCCAATTTTTGGTATGGCTTCCACAGTTTGATGCCTTTCCTAATACATACCACATTACAGTGCAGTGGGTGCATTTTATCATGGCACCATATTTAATGTGTACACCATCAGCATTTACCTTCATATTTCATGCTAACTAGGGGGTTATGTTGGACACCAATGTTTGCTTCGGCAAGTTTTTTTAGTGCAGAATGCCCTACTTAATACCAACAGCATATTAGTTGTACAAAATGAAAGCATTAGTACTCAATACTATAGCTCACTACAATCAATATATTATTTAAGCATAGTTAGACATAAATCAGAATTCCAACACTGAGTATGGTGGCAGTGCTACCCTAAAGGTTAACCGTTTTGATACCAACCTGCCTGAAACTCTTTGGTCCTATGATACAAATTCCTTGTTAAATTTCTTGTTAATCTATACTCCAAACACCAGCTTAATAATGACAAAGTTATCTTAATAAATTCTTCATTATTTTCAAAATTACTTGAAGCAATGGCAGTATATTTCAATAAAACTATGGTTATGAAAGGGTTAAAGAGTAAAGACACCTTTTGGTCATGATGATCATGGGATTACACCTAGAAAGTTCCCCTCTGAGGCACAAGTCCAGGTAAAGTTGTTTATGGAAGACCAGCAGTCACCCATGCACACCAGCCTCCCCTCTCCACACCACTGATGTTATCCAAGAGAAAAGCAAAGGCCAATTACAGCTTGGAATCAGTGACGTCACAATGCAGTTCTAAAGATGAGTGAATTGGAGCACTATGAAATAAAGTGTCTTGCTCAAGAACACAAAACACAGCCCAGTCCTGGAATTGAACTCACTACCTTATAATTGTGAGCCTGATGCTCTAACCACTGAGCCATGTGCCCTCACATAAAAGGGTTAAGACCATAGTATATTGGACAGTTGATCTTGGCTCCATGGGATTAAGGGCCCATATTGATCTAGGTGTACTGTGATTTACTGTCAATAAATAAATTTAGGAGTCCCAGGGCATTGCTTTACCTGAGAGGGTGATAATGTCATTAAAATAACTTTGAATGATGGCATGACATTTTCTTTCGGCATAATGTGAAACCCAGGGTACTGACATGTTTTATAATTTAATCATTTATCCATTCCTGCATTTTTATACACATGCATGCACACCCACATATACATAACAGGTATGGGCATGGCTTACATATATATATAACAGGTATGGGCATGGCTGTGTGGTTAAGAAGTTTGTTTCAAAACCAAGTGGTTAGAGGTTCAGCAGGCAGACAGAAATGGATGAAGCCTATTGTATATGCATCATCATTATCATCATCAATGATACATATACATCAATCATACATATACAGGTGCAGGAGTGGCTGTGTGGTAAGTAGCTTGCTTTCCAACCACATGGTTCCGGGTTCAGTCCCACTGTGTGACACCTTGGGCAAATGTCTTTTGGGCCGACCAAAGCATTGTGAGTGGATTTGGTAAACGGAAACTGAAAGAAGCCCATTGTATATATGCAACGGCGGTACATCAGCATGGCCACAGCTCTGAACTGAAACCAGAGAGAGAGAAAAAAAATACACTGGGCTTCTCAAAATATGTGTGTGTGAGTGTGTGTCTGCGAAATACAATGTGCTTATGTGAGTTTGTATTTCCTGCTGTCTTAATATGTATTCACTAATTACAAAAAAAAAAAAAAATCTCTTTGAAATAATGTTATTTGCTTCCAATTTTCCATATAATTATGTCTGGGCAGTCTATTATTGTTTGATGGACTTGGGGATTATTTCCTTGCTTGTGAAATAAGTGAGAGTTGATATTAGGAAGGGTGTCTGTCCATTGAAAAACTCTACCCCAAAATAGTACTGTCTCATTCTGCGTAAGCATGGAAAAGTAAAGTAGACAGTATGATGATGATGATGATGATGATGAACAGCGAAATTGCTTAAAACTTAGCTTAATATAAAAAACAGTGATACTGTCAAATGGAAATGTAAAAGCAAGAAGAGATGAATTTAACAGCTTGATTGTAAAAGTCTATGATTGAAAATTGTTTATAATGTGTTTGTGTTAATATGTACATGTACAATTGATTTGGTAACAAGGAAGACCTTCATGAGATGAAGAAAAAGAAAGCTTTACAAAAAAGAATTAAATAATTGAGACAACAGTCATATGATGATGAATTTTTAGAAAAGAAATTTGTAAAGTATACTTCGTGCATTTTGAAGATACTACAATATAGATTCTAAGATTTGGAGCAATGAAGAAGAGATTTTAGATTAAAACGTTATTTAGCCAGATTTACATTTACTAAAAATTGTGAAATAATGGGAGATATTTTCTTATAATAGAATTGCTTTTTGAATATTGTCTTAGAGACAAGAGATCTAAGTATCAGAACAATATGTTAGTCTTTTGCATGGATCTTAGCATAATATCGCAGAGATCCATGATATTATGAGATAAGGGTTGATGGCAGGAAGGGCATCCAATTGAAGAAAACCTGCCTCAATCAACTCTGTCCAACTTTTGCAAGCATGGAAAAGTGGGCTTTAAAATGCTGATGAGGATGATGACAAATAAGAAACATGTTTTACAATTCCAAGCTTATGAGGTAGAATTATTTATTTATTTATGGATAAAGGAAACTGGAATGTTTTCTTTAGGTATTAAAAATATCATTTTGATATGAATGTGTTTCAGTTAAAAGGAACATCTGCTGACAAAAGATGTAAATTTTCTAGTCCCACAAAATGGGAATTATTATTGAAGAAAATTTAACGTGTTTGTTGTGATGTCGAATGCAGTGGGACAGAATGTTGCATAGAAGACAAAATGCTATATGATGATGATAACAATGATCATTATGCTAATGAGGATGAAAATCCTCAAAATATAGAGGGACAGAAAGAAAGAAACCAAGACAGAAATGGGGGAGGGGACAAAGATAATTGTAGCATGAAATGTATTGAGAACAGTGAGGAAGAATAGTATTGCCTATACCATCTTTAACCCTTTTGTTACCATATTCCTGTAGAGATGCTCTGTGTTTCTTCCAATTACTTTAAATATAACAAAGAATTTAGTAAAGTAACTTAGTTATCATTCAGCTAGTGTTAGGAACATAAATTGTGACTAAGGTTTGGTGGAAGATTTTAATTCAAAACTTTTGAAAACAAGACATTTGTACTATACAGCCAGAGCCGGTTTGTTAACGAAAGGGTTAAATAACAAATTGAAACCATGTCTCTTTTTTACAAAAGGCATTAGCAACTGAATGAAGCAGTTCCAACTGGGAATCAAAACCAAATTGCCAAATCAGTTTTCTAAGAAGTGTGGTCAAACAGTCTAAGATACTACATACTTCTGCACCTGTACACTCTGCATGATGAACTATTAACTCTTTAGTACCCAGATTAGTCTGTCAAATGTAATGCTTATTTTTCGACATTGTTTTGAATTATTTGTACAATATTTTATAGCTTCAATATTTCGATGATGTGATTGTTTAGTTTTAGACAGACATTGTAGATTAAGATATGAGAGGCCAGTTCTGGCCAGTTTCAACATAAAACGAGTAGAATATTTTAACCAGATATGACCAATTTAAATGCTAAAGGGTTAATATAGTCTCAAAATTTAGTTAAGTACTTTGGGGTGTTAATTAGTAATTTAGTAAGAGTTCTCTTCAGATCCCTAAAATACATAATAGACCAAAGGGAAATAAACCTTAGGACTTCCAGACACCAACTACTACTCAGTGAGTACTTGGTGCTTTTTATATGATACCAGCACTAGTGAGGTCACCAAAACAAAGACAAATGAGCAGGGTAGTAGTAATTTCCAATATACTCTGCAAAATGGTTTGTGTTAGGAAGGGCAATCAACCATAGAAACCATGTCACAAATGGAATGTTATGAATGAGATATGGATCTCCAACCTATCTAGAGGGGCAGTAACTCCAATAGGTAGCCTCCTTTCATCTTGATGCCCCATCCAATCCATGCCAGATTGAAAAGAAGATATAAAAATGATGACGACAATGATGATTATGACATCCAGCAACCGTCTGCATAGTTTCCATCAACCAAATTTTATTCATATGGCACCTGTTGACCCATGGCTATCGTAGCATACACTTTCTGAATTATCATGTAGTAGGATCAAACCTAGAAGCAGTTGATTGTGAAGTGAATTCCTTAATCACATGACCATGTATAAGTGATATATATATATATGTATAAATATATTTATATAAATGTATATATCATTCATATATATCATAAAGCACATATTTATAAAAAATCTTAACATATAAAATATCAATTCACATTTCAAGTTCTTTGCATGTTATGTTCAATCTTTTCGTCATACTGGAGGGAGAAAGCAAAGACTGTACTGAGAGAGGTGAAAGCAAAAGAAAAGAAAGCTATAACAGAGAATAACAGATTAGAATAGATAGAGAGGTTGGAGTGCTAGTGAGACAAACAGTTGTGCAAGTACACAATTAAATATAAGGAGAGGTGGAAAAATAGTGAGAGATGAAACATACTGTAAGAGAGAAGTGGAAAGACGCTAAAGAGGGAAGATTAGAGATATAATGGGAGCAAGAGAGAAAGATCCATGTATGATATTGAAGTGAATGTGACAAGAAGATGTTGGGACATGAAGAAGAGAGGTAGAGGCAGATTTTCATTGACAGAAAAAGGTGAAACACACACACACATAAATACATACAGGTCATCGTCAACTCACAACCACAATTGGTTCCAACTGACTGGAAAAGTCCAAAGAAGGAAAAGAAATTGCCAACAGGACATGTGTAATTACACACACACACACATTAACATATGTGTGTGTGTGTATGTGTTATAGGGAGGAAGGGTAGAAGTGAATTATGATAGTGAATCAGTGAGACTAATGAAGGATTGTGAAGAGAGATAAGAAAAATAAGTGTGAAGATAACAATTGAGATTAAATGAAACTGGGGAGAAAATGGAGCAATGTTTGATAAACATTAAGAATTACTGAGAGGAAGCAGGAAGAAACACCATCATTTTTACATGTATTCTGCTAGTTTATGCACATTGTTTGTTTTCGATTTTGTTGACTACATAGTATAGTAGGGTCAGTTGGGCACCGTCTTTGAGAAAAACAGCACCATGATGCAATTCACTCTGCCAGAAATTTGGAAACGACATGCTGTACTGCTTAGCATTCAAGCAGGAAGCTCCAATAAGAAAATTTCAGAGTGTTTGGGTGACAATATGAGGACATGTGCCAAGAGTGATAAAAATCAAACATCCAGTCAACATCATAGTGTTTGGAGTGATCACTAGTGATGGTGACGTTATGTCTCCACTCATTTTCTCACACGGTTTCAGACTCAACACAGAGGCCTACATCAAGTGCTTGAAGGAGGTAGTGCTGTCCTGGGTCAAGAGGGTGGCTGCTGGAAGACCCTATGTCTAGTAACAGAACTCTGCACCATGTCACACAAGCAGGAGAACCCAGTCATGGCTGTCAGACAATTTCTGTGACCACATCACCCCTAACATCTGGCTGCCTAACTCCCCATACTGCAAGCCCGTTGATTATTATGTGAGGAGTGCAGTTGAGCAAGTGACCAACAAAACTCCTTATAACACCAAAGATGAACTGAAGGCACAGATTATGGCAGCATTGACCAACTTAAACAAGGAGGAGACCGTCCAGAAGAGTTGTAGGAGATTCCGAAGTCGTCTGGAGGTTGTAATTGAAGCCACTGGCGATTTTACTGAATAAATTTACTCTTTAGTATTTGTATGTAATTTTGGTAAATATATCTGTTCAAATGAAATGTCAGTGTTATTTTCATTTTTGCGTAATTTAGACAACAGTTTATTCACTGCACTCTGTGTATATATATATATATATATATATATATATATATAGAGAGAGAGAGAGAGAGAGAGAGAAGATGTGTGTGGTCTGTGTGTGTATATATATATATATATATATATATAAATTTAAAATGAGGGTGAGAAATTAGATATTAATTTAATTAACACCGATTTCACACCAGTGGTCTAGCATAAAAAAACTGAAGGTTCAGTAAAATTGTATTATATATATATATTAGAGGGAAACCACTATGTGGACACCCTTATGCTAGAAATAGATCTGTAGCGGATCTATTTCTAGCATAAGGGTGTCCACATAGTGGTTTCCCTTTTATATATATATATCATGAAGTATATTTGCCACCTAAATGTGGTTAACCCTTAAAGGTTGATGCCACTGTTGCTTGTAGCCCCAGGAAGACATCTCCTCCAGCTGGCTCGATAGATATTTATATATATATAGTGTTCTACAATACTCTGGTTATATGGATGTACACATCAACACATAATTTTTCTGTATAGATGAGAACATCTTTTCAATTGTTTTTCCATAACTTTTTGTATGAATAATCCTTGACACCACACCTTTGGGCACAGATTGAATGTTTGAAACATAAACCTGCATGCCATTTGCCATGCAGCTGTTATACAGATCTGAGTGAACAGAACTATGATCAAAAGTGTTCCACCCATGACCATCCCATCTCTTTCTGATTCAGGGCATTTAGGAGTACTTAATTCAATATGCCCTTTTTTTCTTAAGATGGCAGCATGTAACTGGAAACGGATTTGGTTGCTAATCTAAGAGGCTGATAACCACACTGAGGTTCCTTTACAATCTAAATTCTCATGATAAGATTTAGAGAGACAAAATATGTTTTTCATTTGTCTGCTCTCCAGCTATAAAGGAGATACACAAAAGGAACTCAGCTGATTACTAAAGATTTATTGAAAGAGGGTTGCAAATCCATTATAGAGAAATTTGTGTTGTGGTTATTTTGGCAAAGATATGAGTCATGTACCTGTTTGGAATAGGTTGGAAAAAAAACAGTAATTTTAGGATGATTACAGTAGTCGTTGCATATGTTTCTGAGTTGCAAGATGTGTGTACATGTACAAAGGACTTGATGAAATTCAGGTCAGTTTTAATTTAATAATCAGCTTAAGTAATTAACATATAATGTTTCAGATTTGTAAGCCATGATTTCACTTCACAAGTGTTGCAAGTTATTAAGTAAAAAGTATTTCCTTTTTTTTTTGTTTCAATCTACTAAGATAGTAAAATCAATCTAGATTTGAGAGTGGTTTTTATAGGAAGACATCTATGTATTTAATAAATGCTGCATACATCCATGCCTATATCTGAATTTGCATACCTATCCAACTGACAGCAGTATGAACAAATTAGGCATAAAAATCAATTCATGTCACTGAGTTGGATAAAACAAAACAATAAGGAAAGATGTAAATTCTTTAAAATATCTATCTTAAATTTTATAGGAAAGATAGCTCAAGAGGATTAGTACTGAAAGAGAATTGTCTTGCAAACATAATTTATGGAAACAACAGTTAGAAAATGAAAACCTTGAAGAATATCTGGTATCAAAACATGTCATATAGTGTTCTAATACTTAAGAAATCACAGACATCATCAATTTAGAAACTCTGCCAACTGATTCATTGTTGGCCAATTTTGGCTTGGAGCTGAGAAAAAAATAATGATAATATTAATAACTATCAAACATTTCATGATACAAAAAATCGTATTTCTTAGTTCAGACAAAAATATTGATGCCATAATGATTTTCTTCAACAATGATTATAGCTGAATGTCTACTGAACAAAAAATGATAACCTGAATTTAGAAATAGTATCATTTCATAATTTTGTTTTTAAATTCCAAACATGAGATCAATGACATTTTTGATCACTCAAACAATTCTATCGTACACAACAAAATTTTAAAAATTAACTTATACCCAGAAAAACAATACCTAAAGATCCTTGATCCACTTCCTAAACAGATCTCACCGGTCTCAGAAAGCTTCCAAAGGCTGTGGGAACAACAGCCTCTTCTTCCTGACAAAATTTTTTTTTTTTAAATTCGTTTTCTGTATGTTGAAGCTCAACGCATCATTATATGCGGTTTGTTAACTTTTTCGTGCAAAATACATATATGTGCTTCTTTGTGAGGTATAGAAGCAGGAAGCCAGATGCCATGAATATGTACAAAATGTAAGTACGAACTTTCTCTGAATATGCTCCAGTTTGAGAAAGATTGTTCAGTTCTTCTAAACTCATATGCCTGGCTGCGTACACTGATTTATCTGGAAATATACCTTTCAAACTATATGGACCGTGTTTTGATTTTATCAACCACATTCGGTCCATTAGCTGATTATTATTAACATAAAAGACTTCCCAGAAGACATGACTCTTGTTGAAAACATTCAAACGTCCAAATGATTCTTTTTTATGCTGTGTAGTTGCAAAAGCTGACCAATGTTCACGAAATGATGAAATAGAATCAACGATATAGTTATAACCAAATGTTCCTATCACAATATGAACAGGACCTGGGGCATCTTTATAATTATAAGCCAGAACTCGTTTTTGATAAATAGGCCATGTTCTTTCATAACAATGTTCATGTCCACTGAGAATGAGATCAACTCCATATGTAAATAAAATCTTTTCAAGAGCGGCCCGAACTTTTGAATTGTCTGAAGCACAATCTTCCATCAAATTCTCAGCAGAGCAATACAGAGGTCTATGCGCAAGAACAAAGATCCAAGGTACTTGTTCCCGATTTGCATTCGCTTTAATCAAATCATTTTTCAGCCAATCTAGTTGGTCCTTCATTGCAAGATCATTTCTCATAAAATGTTCTGTTTCTAAAGAAATTACATGAACAACACCAATATCTAAACTGTACCAGAGTTGATTACTTAATGCTGGCCAATCTTGGTTCGGAACTGAAAATCGATGTCGATAATGTTCATAATTGTCAAATGATTCATGATCGCCCGGTACAGTGAGGTACGGGATACGAGAGACCATATTTTTAAGTTTAGATAAAAATATGTCTCCAACGATGCCATCATTTGATGCTAGGTTATAAGCAATGTCCCCAATGTGAAAAATCGAAGTGTACCTGTTGTTTATAGATTCTTGGACAACATACGGTATGCCCCCCGAACGCGTACCCATGTCAGCGAATACAAGAAAAGATTGTGTAATACTACTTGAAGTAGGTGATTGCGGTACTGTGAACGATTCGATTGGATCAAGGTATGAATTAGATTTATTCTGGCGTATGATCTGATAGTAATATGTGTTCTCGGGTAGAAGGTTAGACAAAACAACTCGGTGAAAAAATCTTTTCTTTGCCGAGTTGAACTGAACTGTTTTACCGATAGAAATCTGAGAGAGAAGACTTTTTGCAAATCCATATCTAACACGAGGTGGAATGTTTTTATCGTAGTCAAGGTTTGTAGAGCACCATAAAATACAAATTTGGTTTGTTTTGTTACCAAATGAAATGTGAACTGTTCTCACCTCGGATATACTGTTATAAGTTTCTTTTGGTTTCATGATGGAATGCTGAATAGAAATATCAATGAAGAAAAGTAACCAAAAGAGAGAAAACCGACTTTCCAACATGTTGTATTCCCTCAGAATCAACCGGCGGAAAACAGGGAAATGAAATGACACATGTTAAGTCGAGGAGGATAACAAATAAAGTTCAGTGAAACCTAGTGTTACAGAAGGAGAAACGTGGAAAACGAAACGAAACAGTAGTAATTTAACAAAACAAACTATACAAGGAAACGAAAAGCATGAAACACAAAATAATCGAAAGTGGAAATACTGGAAAACCCTTTTATTTAAAGAAAATAGTGAAAAAAAGGTTATTCACATTCAAATACAAAAGTAAAATCTAATACTGAAATTAATTTCACTTTTCTACATAGATTATGTTCCTAACAAATTTAGCTTCTTCTATTTATGTGGAAGTGTTGTTGACTTCAGAAAGAAAAAAATATATACACGTAAGGAATTTAATAAAATTGTTCTTTAGCATTGAACTAATATTTAAAAAAACTGAACTGCATGATAAAAAATTGTTGTTAATTAGAGCAGGGAAACGAAATGGTCGAAATATATTGAACTATTTTTATAATGAAATCAAGAAATGTTGACGGATTTGATAATTAAAGGGAGTTAACTCTCATCTTAACTGTGTCAATTACAGATACGCATTTAACAATTGTTATTTTTTTATTATTATCATTATAAATAAAGTAATCATTATTATTTCAAAACTTGTAAATCGGTGCAATAGATACATGGTTATAATTAATCAACAGTTCACATTTACTTTGGTAACAAAACAAACCAAATTTACCAACTTTCTGTCTGAAATGCAGTAAGTTGATTCTGAGAGAATACAATATGTCAGAGATATTGTTTCTAGGTTAGAAATGTATTAATATTGTCATCAATGTATTAATAATGAAAATGTTAGACATATAAGAAATCAGTTTAAATCGCTTCTCACAGTCCTTCCATCATTAAAGCTCTTTGAAAGGTAAGCTCCTCACATCCACATCATTTCTACATATCTCGTGCATAGGAATGAATTTGTAAAATTTATATAGTTTATTTCATAATAATAATTTAAAAGTCCACTTTTCAATGTTTGCACAGATCAGACAGAGTTTGTTGAGGTGGATTTTCTGTGGCTGGATGCCTTTCCTGTTGCCAAACTTCACCTGTTTCCAAGCAGGGTAATATTTCCCTATGGCCAGACTTGTTTTCGCACAATGTTCAAAATGAATGACACAGCTTGTATTATAGCGACAATCATTTTACAGCTCTCACATGATGTCAAGATAAGGACATGCACATACATTCGTGCACAACAGGCTTCTTTCCGCTTCCATCTACCAAATTCACTCACAAGGATTTAGTTGATCTGAAGCTATAGTAGAAGACACTTGCTGAGGAGCTACACAGTGAACTGAACTCAGAACCATGCAATTTGGAAATAAACTTCTTATCAGACAACCATGCCTGCACCTATATTTTTGTAGAAATATAATAGATAACAATGTTAGACATAATTAAAATTTCTTGGCTCAAGTATGGCTCAAATATGTTAGCACCCAGTTAACCTTGAGTATTTCCCCATTGTTATACTTTCATATTACTGTAAATATGTGCCCAATACACTCACCACAGCAAAAGACAAAAAAAACAACAACAAAAAAAAAGCAACAACAACATTTTTCTACATATATATTTTCTACATATATATTTTCTGATATTCTTCTGTTTACTCTTTACTCTCTCTTTTACTCTTTTACTTGTTTCAGTCATTTGACTGCGGCCATGCTGGAGCACTGCCTTTAATCGAGCAACTCGACCCCGGGACTTATTCTTTTGTAAGCCCAGTACTTATTCTATCGGTCTCTTTTGCCGAACCGCTAAGTAACGGGGACATAAACACACCAGCATCGGTTGTCAAGCAATGTTAGGGGGACAAACAGCAGACACACAAACACACACATGCACATATATATACATATATACGACGGGCTTCTTTCAGTTTCCGTCTACCAAATCCACTCACAAGGCTTTGGTCGGCCCGAGGCTATAGTAGAAGACACTTGCCCAAGGTGCCACACAGTGGGACTGAATCCGGGAACCATGTGGTTGGTAAACAAGCTACTTACCACACAGCCACTCCTGCGTCTATATTTATTTATTTATTTCTGATTAGAGGATTCTTTTAGTTTATAATTACAAAATGTAAGTGACAAGTTACAGTAAGAAATTGACATTAAAAATTTAAATTTTTTTTAAAAAAGAAAACAAAAACGATTCAGAATTGTATCCTCCATAATTTTTAAATGCAGACTTCAATAATAAAAAAATTTAATTAATTAAAATTAAAAAATCAAAGACTTTAGAATAAAAATAAAAAAACAGTTGGCAGGGGGCAAAATTAAACATGTTTAAAGGGTGTTGGTTTTTTGGTTTTTTTTTTCTTTTTTGTAGGGGGAAATCATCATCTCTGTTGTTGAAAACAGATAAATCTGATGAAAGAGAAGGCGGTGAGCTGGCAGAATCGTTAGCATGCCGGGCAAAATGCCTAGCGGTATTTTGCCCATCGCTATGTTCTGAGTTCAAATTCCGCCAAGGTCAACTTTGCCTTTTATCTCTTCAGGGTCAATTAAATAAGTACTAGTTATGCACTGGGGTCAATATAATCGACTTAATCCATTTGTCTGTCCTTGTTTGTCCCCTCTGTGTTTAGCCCCTTGTGGGTAGTAAAGAAAGAAGAATCTGAAGAAAGTGTGTGTGTATGTGTGTGTGTGTGTGTGTGTGTGTGTGTGTGTGTGTGCGTGCATGCATTGAATGATGCTTGGCACGACCACTTGAACATTGCTGTATAGTGTTCATCATATTTCTGCTGATCTTTGGACCTTTGCAGGTGAGTGTAATTGAAGTGGTTCATTGTTCATGAACAGGTAGAATTGTTGTATTTGGTGAAAAAAAAAAAAAAAAATTTGCATCCTTTACATTTTTTGTATGTTGTCAATTATTACCAAGTTGAGTTAATGGGCATGGTAGTGGACACATGAACTGCAAATGGGACAACGGCACACAGTTTCACATGACTACAACCTCATAAGTGAGGCACCATTGTAGCATTGGCAACTAATAAATGGCCATTATCATCAATAAAGTTCCATACAGACAATATATACTTCAGATGCTGCTTAATATCCAATATTTTCTCTGCTAATATTGTCAAAAACATAGTGCAAAATGAGTGAGAACTGTTTAGTTTATGAAAATGGCCTTGGTTTCATCTACACCTCATGCTAAAGTGCCTAAGTTAGAAACAGCTCAAACCTTTTGTATGTGTGTATGTGCATATGTGTGCATGCATGCATGTGTGTGTGCATGCATGCATGTGTGTGTGCATGCATGTGTACATGTATGCATGTGTGTGTGTTACTAATGCCATGATAGAAAGAAACTCATCCTGAATGTTGTAATGTAAGTATTTTTCATTTTGTGGCCCCTTCCATCATACACTGCTTGATGATTTCAGGCTCATTATTCTTCACACATTGATAAGCCCTTGTCCACCATGTCCATGCCAGAAAAATCTGGTGCTACACTGTTTAATCATAAAACAGAGGCAAAAAATGGGTATGTTGTGCCTATATCATAAGCGGAAAGTGTAACCTCTTGAAAGAGCTGTTCTTCACTCCTGCTCCAGAGTGTAGGCTGCAGGGTCACTCCGAAAAGCTCTATCTGCGACGGTTTCATCTCAATCGAAGGAGAGGGGCTTTCTCCGTCTGGGTTGCGGATCCGTGGAATAAGCTGCCGGACGAGATAGTGAAGATGCCGACGACCACTCAGTTCAAAGTCTCTCTTGACCAGAAATGGCCTGAACTCTTTGCATGAACACCCCTGAACATAACTCCATGTCCCCCTACATGGCCTTGCTTTTTGCTTTTTGAGCCCAAAAATTAACCTAACCATTTTCATGAACTTCTTTTCATAAGTTTCATTGGTCATAAATAGTGAAAATGTATTCTTTTTTTCAAAAAATGATTGGTAGTCACTCCAAGCAGAAATAGCTGTAATATGGAATTAAAAGGTTCTGATGCTTATCCAAAACACCCTTTTGTTCAGAAGTATGCTTCTCATTGAGAAAGCTTGTCTTAGAGAATGCTTACACATATGCTATTTTTTATTTATCTGGTGGTAAAAACAATATATTTGCATATTCTGATATGCTTTATTTCATCTATGAATGGGATTTCAAAAACTCCGAACTGAGTGAATACTAAATATTTCATTCAACTTGAATACTTCTTCTCTATGGCTTCGTCTCCATGAAGTGATAAGTCAAAGTTCATTTCAAGATCTTCAAGTAGTCAATGGTGAAGTTTGTATTATCAACAGAGATGCCTGCTTTGCATTTTGATTGGTGGAGATTGGTATCCGGTAGTATGTAACATTACCAGAAGATTCTGCATCTCAAATACAGCTAAAAGTTTTGGTTTATTTATGCTATGTTGTTAAAATACTGTAGACCATCCAATCCACTTTAGCCTTAACTTACATGTCACTGATAAAGATTTAATATATATTAAATATATATTAACCCTGGAATGGAAATAGGATACACAAGTGAACTTTACAATATAGCTCTTATCAACATAGAAGACAAAGTCAATAACATAAAGGACGAAAACTTTAAAAATACACCCCCACCTCAACCTAATAACACTCAAGTCAATCAAACTATCAACAGAAGTTCAGGGAGAAACATAACACCATTTGACACTAGAATTATTTTTATCAATGACTATGAACCCAAGCTTACTGCAGGAAAGAGGGCAGTCTATTTTTGGTAAAGTTCAGTAATGAGTGACTGTAATTTGCTTTCTAATACTCCTGGGGAAACTGGAAAGAAATTCCTGAGCATTCTGTTGCTTGTCAAAATTAAAGCAATATAAAAGCATAGCTATTGCATTTGCTTCTTCATCCATTGCTGTCTCACAGCACATTCTGTTTTGAAGCTCCTCTTAGACTTGTGCACATGCTTGCAACATTGCCAAGAATGCAAGAATTGGAACCAAAAATTCTAAATGATTGTCTGAGATGAATGGACAATGATATACAAGAGTACTCTGGATGGTGTAGACAAGACTTTGTAGGACTTATGTGACAATAAATCTCAGATGGGAGGTGTTGTCATGTTCCTTCTTTCAGATCCCTTTACCTACCCCAAAAGAAGAAAAGCTGATGAAATAATTGCTTGCCTTAAATAGCCATTGATTTTGAACAAAGTTAAATTCTTCAATCTGTCTACAAACATGAGGGTCCACCTTTTTTGAGATCAGCTGTTATTTGAGTTTTCCAAAAAATTTTTTACAAGTATGATAGGGAAGATTTCCTTTAAATTGTATTAGCATCACTAATCCAGTAGGGAGACAGTAAATGAATAGATATCAATGATATCCACTTAACTTCAATATCATTTCATAAAACACTTATGACTGTGTGAAAGAGCTATACTTACAGCCCAAAGATGTTATAGTTAACAGTATCAACTGACAGCTATTGCTGGCACTGTCACAACATAGTCATTGTTATATACAAATAATGTTGTGGATAAAGAAGACATACTTCCTTATTCTGCAGCAAGTCTACCACCACATAGAATTCAGCTACAAAAAAGGGATTCCCAATAATGCTGCTGTATAATTTAGAACAGTTGCCACTGTAGCATGGTACAAGATTAATGAATTAGGAAACTTATGCTACATGTCATCAAAGCTACTTTCTCACTGAGGGGATTAATGGAGAGGATCCAATTTTATTCAGAATTCCATTCATAACTCTTAGGTATTCCCCTTTGATTTAGAAGACTTCCGTTTCCAGTATACCTAAGCTTTACTACATCCCAAGGGTAAGTAATACAAGTTGCTGGACAACATATTGAGGATTCCTGCTTTGCTAATGGTCAATTTTATGAAAAATGCTCAAGAGTTGGAAACTGTCCCTACCTCATAATCTGTTGGTACTTGTCTCTGTCTCATCTCCATCCAAGATGGATATGAATACCAATGTACTCATGTGGCAGGTTTGATAAATCTTGAGAGATTTCTTTCTACATGAAACCATTGATAGCCTTGCTAACCCACAAATAAAGTATATTTATACACCAATGTGGTGTTCAGCACACATTCTCACTGTTGATATCAGCGTATGTACACACACACATACATGCATATACATACCTACACACACACACATATATATATATATATATATATATATGTATATGTATATGTAAAAAATACAAACTGGGACAAGAACACAAAACATTTAGAAGATGATACAGAAAACGTGTATTTGTGAGTGTGTGTGTATGTGCATGCATGTTTGTGTGTGTGTGCATAAACAATTGCATGGTCATACATAGATAATTATATGAATGCATTTATATGAGGTATTATATATAAGTATTAAATATACATATAGATATATAAATATGCACATGCATATGCACATGCATATGCACATGAAAGCACAGATATACATAGTTTCATATCTATACATATATGCATATATGTAGGTGTACATACATGTACATATATATGTGTACATGCATACAGAATATATACATACTTACTCGTATGTGTAAATGTATGCATGTGAATGTGTATACATTTAGAAAACTTCAACAGGAGGAATACACATATAAACAGCAGTAATATTCATATAAACATTAGGCTTTGTTTCCTGTGTACACCACATGAAGATAATTGTACATGTGTGAATGTGTACAAATACACCCACAATAATAGATATCTATCTTCATCCAATCTGGTGACTTGTCCAAACCAATGCAACTCTCTCACACAGAATATCTTGATATTCCATAGCAGTCTTTATATCCTCAACTTCATATCCAGTGTTTTCCACAAGTTGGTCTATATATGCTCTTCTTGGTCTGCTAATATCTGTATGTCCATGTGTGGGTTTACAGAGAAGATCATTGGATATTTCATCCTTGATTCATCAGCAATGTTTTGCATAACATGTTCTTTCTCTGTTAATGGAGGTGATGGTAAGAATATTGCCATTCAGTTACTGTTTTGAAGAGTGTTGCTGCTATAGCAGTGGTTTTCTGGATGGTTACTGTTAGTGTAACGCTACTTTTATATGTTTCCTATTTGGAAATAGATAAATATATTTTTACTTTTGAAGTAGGGATATATATAGATAAAACCGTCACTTATAACTTACTTATAAGTGTTATCATTATACATAAATCCTGACTCCAGCTACATAAACGCCTTAGCGAGAGACATATTATCTGAAATGCTAATGGACATTTTATGCGTGCATGTATGTTGAATATAAATAATTTCGTGTTCTTTTAGTCGCTATAAAAAAATACAGTTTCATAATTACAGAAATACATTTCATTAATAAGTTGAAGAACATGAAGAAAGAGAAAATAATTACTACATTATTTTATTTATGTACATTTAGCATTTTTAATATTTATAATACAATTTGAAGTAAAGTAATTTTGTCATAGAGAATTACAACTTAAAATTTACACTAACTAATTCTTTATACTAACTATATAGATCTCAACAATTCAAACAAGTCTTGTTGGATTTTTCATAGACATGGCATAAAAAGATAACCAATGTCTCAAAGGAGTGAGTGTCGTGGAGTTTATTTACATCCCACAAACACTAAAGTTTTCCCCCAAATCCAGGGTTTTTATAACTGCTGAACTTGACATAAAAGAATTGAAATCACATAAAAATATTCTTTAACTAATTTTTAGTATTCCTATATGAGCAGTTATTTCGACCAATGGGAAAATGACAATCATATTTCTTCGGCAATACATTATGTCATATTGCCAGCTACCACAAATTGGCGGTACTATTTGAAAATGGCTACATGCTACACTGCTAAGAAAGAGTAAGAATTGTGCAAAACATTCTCATGAATGTACTATCAAGCTTCTTTGCAAGTTTCTTGTTCAGTGTTCATGCTGAAGTACTGATTCAATAACTGCTTTGAAGTAAGCCCCTTCATATTGTCAGGAAAGGAGGACTGCCATATAATTCTGAGTCTGTGTAAGGTATTCCTTACCTGGACATCTTTTTCAGTTGAAGCAATATTACTTCCTAGCTAGGTAAAGTCATCAACCATCTTCAGATTGGTGCCATCCAGTGTCCAAGTATCACCTGTTACATTATAGCCCATATATTCAGTCTTACCAGCAATGACATACAGTCCTGTTTGTGCAACTGAAGTCATAAGTGCATGCACCAGTTTTTCTCTGCTAATTATATAGTGTCTCCAAGAAGTGTAAGATCATCTGCATAGTTGGCATCCAATATTTCAAGTGCAGAATATCTTCTACTTCTAGCTCTCAAGTGTAAATTCATATTCTTTGGTGATGTCAATAGATGTACGTAAGATATAATTCAGGCAAATCATAAACAGGTATGGAGTGAAAGTGTCTCCTTGGAGACACTCTGGCTCTGTTATAGAGATACTATATATTAGCCCAACTAATTAGTGAGAGAATTAGTCTAGATGAGATGCAGTTTAGCTTTGTGCCAGGAAGAAACACCACTGATGCTATATTTCTAGTAAGGCAGCTGTAGGAGAAATACATAGTCAAAGATAAACCTTAATACTTAGCTTTTGCTGACATAGATAAAGCCTTTGACAGGGTCCCCTGACCCCTTATCTGGTGCTCAATTCAGAAACTAAGGATAGACGAGTGGTTGGTGAGAGCTGTACAAAACATGTACAGGGATGTTGTCAGTAAGATGAGGGTTGACAACAAGTATAGCGATGAATTCAGGGTACAAGTAGGGATTCATCAAGGATCAGTCCCCTCTTGTTCATCATAGTCCTCCAGGCAATAACAGGAATTTCAGATGGGCTGCTTCTCTATGCTGATGGCCCTGTTCTTATAGCTGAATCACTACCAAAACTAGAGAAGAAATTTCAGATGTGGAAGCAAGGTCTGGAATCAAAAGGCCTTAGAGTTCACCTAGCGAAAATCAAAGTCTTAGCAGACAAACCAAATATCCCTCCAAGTAGATGACCCCACTTGATCTGTAGGAAAGGCATAGGTAGAAACTCTATTAGATGTACCCAGTGCAAGCTATGGACACATAAAAGATGCAGCAATATCAGAGGAAGATTAACTGGGAAAATAATTTTTGCATGAAGAAGGTGCACATGTACAATAAACTCTGAAAATGTACAGAAAATAGACTACATCAACTGACAGTGGCGTAAGCTAGAGGTAGTTGTTAGCTCCTGTTATTTAGGGGACCAAGTCAGTAGCAGAGGTGGTTGCTCCAGGAGCATAACTACGAGAATAAGAGTAGGCTGGGCAAAGTTCAGAGAGCTCCTACTCCTGTTAGCAGCAAAGGGCCTCTTTCTCAAAGTGAAAGGCAGACTGTATGATGCTTATGTGTGAACAGCTATGCTATACGACAGTGAAAAATGGGATGTGATTGCCGAGGACATGCATAGGCTTAAAAGAAATGAAGCTAGTATGCTTTGCTGGATGTGTAATGTCAGTGTGCATGTGCGACAGAGTATAAGTGTTTGAGAGAAAAGTTAGGCATAAGAGGCATCAGGTGTGGTGTGCAAGAGATAAGACTGCACTGGTATGGTCATGTGATACATATGAAAGAGGACAGCTGTGTAAAGAAGTGCCAATCTCTAACTGTGGAGGGAACCTGTAGTAGAGGCAGACCCAAGAAGACATTGAATGAGGTGGTGAAACATGATCTTCAAATGTTGGGTCTCACAGAGGCAATGACAAGTGACTGAGACTTTTGGCTGTGCTTGAGAAGACCTATCAAACCAAGTGAAATCATAGTCGTGGCCAATGCTGGTGTCACATAACTGGCACCTGTGCCAGTGGCATGCAAAAAGCACCATTCAAGTGCTGGGCCTCACGGAGACAATATGGTCAATACTGGTGTTACATAACAGGCACCCGTGCCAGTGCCATGTAAAAACAACCATTTTAGGGCTGAGCCTCATAGAGGCAATGTGACTTATGTCAGTGTCGCATAACTAGCACCCATGCTGGTGGCATGTAAAAGCACCCATTACACTCTGTAATGGGTGCTTTAGAAACCATGCCAAATCAGACTGGCATCTGGTGCAGCCCTTAAGCTTACCAGCCCTGGTCAAACTGTCCAACCCATGCCAACATGGACAACAGATGTTAAATGATGATGATGATGACGATGATAATAAGGACACACTCTGGCTATGTTATAGATATATTGTATATTCTTTTCTACTCTAGTCACAAGGCCTGAAATTTTGGGGTGAGGGGGCCAGTCGATTAGATCGACTCCAGTATGTAACTGGTACTTAATTTATCAACCCCAAAAGGATGAAAGGAAAAGTTGACCACAGTGGGATTTGAACTCAGAACGTAAAGACAGATGAAATACTGCTAAGCATTTCGCCCAGTGTACTAACATTTCTGACAGCTTGCTGCCTAAGATATACTGTATATTAACACAATCCCTTCAATAAAGAAAATTGACATAAAGCCTTTATCTTTTACCTACTACTGACCAAGTTAAACACATTGCATCTATATCAATGAAAATACTTCTGAGATCCCAATAACAGCATAATGTCAGTCTCTAATCTCTTATGCAAAAATCCTATACACACATACATACATACATACATTACATACATATGCACACACATACAGAATACGTGTGTGTTTGTGTATTATATAGTGTAATGTATGTTCCTTTGTTTGTAGGATCAGCAAACAAAAATGAACTTCATTCAGTGGAAGATTGGTGTTATTTAATAAAAACAGGATTTAAAGATGAGCTACTATAAGCTCCTGATTGGATAATACAGTAATCAGATGGAATTGTGAAGTGTGCTGTGTAGTATCCTGTTATTCTACAAGAGACTGCAGGATAGTACATAAAATGCTATAAATGCTCATCTGATTATTGTGTTATCCTTGAGAGTTTTAAGTGCTATATATTTTCATCTTTAATCTCCTTTATGTCAACATCTCAAATGTAAAATTCTTCCCTGAAGACGTAGGCTGGTATTATCTGATGAGGGAATCAATTTACAATCATTATTTTGAACCACTAAACCCCCAGAAACAGCTGTTGGACTTGTAAAACACTTATTCAACCCCTTTAATTCCTGATATCATTTCTATTCTGTGTAAGTCGGACCTTTTTATATGTAAACATATGTACATTTTTCTGTATTCGATGTATTTAATATTTTTTGTATGTTGACTTGCCAAACTTGCTTATCCTTACATTTACTCTTTTACTTGCTCAAGTTTAAATCTTTTGAGCTCTACAAAGTGTATTCTACACAGAGAATATCTAACTCTCATCTATAAACTATATATGTATATAAATCTGTGTGTGTGTAAGAGAGAGAGGGGGGAAAGAGAGAAAGAAAGGGAGAGAGAGAAAGAAAGAAAAAAAGAGAGAGAGAGAGAGAGAGAGAGAGAGATTATGATTAGACCTAAGAAAACATTCAAACGATATAAATCGTGACCTGAAAGCAGCGTCTGTGCCAGGTAAACTATACAAATCAAACTTCTTATGACATGTTTTGCCTAGATGCTTGACTGAGACCTGACAATATAAACAAATGACAACTTGTCATACTCAATGAAGTAACAGCTGCTCTTACAGAAGACACACTTCCCTTTCTCCCCACCCACCAAAACATATTTTCTGTTGGCTTCCTACACTTCTGTCTCCTGACAAACTAACTTAATTTTCACACACACACATACGCACACACACATGCACACACACACACACACATACACACACATGTATATGTCTATATATGTGTGTGTATGTATGTCTATATATATATGTACACACACGCACACACATAGTCACACACACACATGAGGACATGCACAAACAAAATATCAATTTGACTCTTGGTAAAAGGAGAAAGTTGTTCATGTTTCAATGTACCGTTGGCGATTTTTTTTCCTCCGTCTTCCCTTTTCTGGAGCTTTCCTTCTCCTATGTTTCCGACGAAGAGCTCTGCTCGAAACGTTAAACCCTCCTTCTTTACTTCTTTCCTGAGTGTCCAATAATACTATATTTGTTCCACGTCCTCGCATTGTTGTGTTTTTTTGTGCTTTCTTGTTTGGATTAACTTTATATATATATATATATATATATATATATATATATATATATATATATATATATATATATATATGGTTCAAATAAACAGGAAACAAAAGACAAGGTGAGAGAACAAAAACAGGAAGCAAAAGACAGTCGAGGGAACAACAAGCAGGTGTATTAGCTTAAAGCTTGGGAAGAATGGAAAGGTCTTTGGTGTTTTGAGCTTTTGCTCTTGACAGAAAGGAATGAGAGTTAAATAAAAATAGAGAGACAAAGAAAAAACAGAGAGAGAAAAAACTGTGTTGGGATTAACGGTTTAACATGATGAAATTGTAGGGAATCCTGGTGGTATGACAGGAAGCAAAATGGAAAAGGGATTTAGCAAGAGTAATCTCCCATGAGCTTCTAGAATGTTCGAGAGCTTTCTGGAAGCTTCCAGTTTATGTGGAAGATGGGGAGTTGCAGTTCATCCTTATATAAAGGAAGGAAATTCTAAATTCCCACCACCGCATGTCTGTCTTGCCTTAGGCTGGCATTGAGTCAAGCCGCCGCACTTTACATCCACTCACGCACATGTTCACCTCATTTACTTGGAGACATGTGACAGCAAACAGAACATATTCAAGTAATGTTATAAGCTTTCCTTCAATTAAACTTGTATGTTAACGCATTACCTCCAGTAATAAAAGTTATGACTTATTACAAGTGTCTTGGCAATTTCTATTTTCTTGTTGTTATGATCAAGATGGTGACCCCTCTTTCTCATACTGACAATATTATAGTGTGTCATTAAATCTACGTTACCACCAAAAATGGATAACTCTGACATCACTATAAAATGGTGAACCCAATGTTAAAAACACAATAGGCACTTCACTATAGAATGGCGAACCGGACGTCAAGAACATGATAGATACTGCAGGCACTTCACTATGATAATATAGCAAACCTGACTCATTTGGATATGCAAATCACAGCAAATGGTAAATTGACGTGATACTACACTTTCCAAAGTAATTTCTTCCACATCCAACAAGAAAGTCACTTATCACATCTGTTCCTTGTCATAATCATGAGTAACACTTCCACACCAGCTTATTCCGGCAACGCTAAGCTATGGTTTGCACAGCTTGATTCTTATTTCACAGCACATGGTATACAAGCTGCTCAACAGAAGCTACACGTGCTTATTAGTGGCATTCCCACCATATTAGCAGACACCGTTAAAGATATCATCACAAATCTTCCATAGGCACAGGAGTGGCTGTGTGGTAAGTAGCTTGCTTACCAACCACATGGTTCCGGGTTCAGTCCCACTGCGTGGCATCGTGGGCAAGTGTCTTCTGCTATAGCCTCGGGTCGGCCAATGCCTTGTGTGATGGAAACTGAAAGAAGCCTGTCGTATATATGTGTATATATATATGTATGTGTGTGTATATGTTTGTGTGTCTGTGTTTGTCCCCCTAGCATTGCTTGACAACCGATGCTGGTGTGTTTACATCCCCGTCACCTAGCGGTTCGGCAAAAGAGACCGATAGAATAAGTACTGGGCTTACAAAGAATAAGTCCCGGGGTCGATTTGCTTGACTAAAGGCAGTGCTCCAGCATGGCCGCAGTCAAATGACTAAAACAAATAAAAGAGTATAAGAGTAAAGAGAGTAAGGCATGACCTACAATGCTTTGAGAACCGACATACAACGCAGAAATTCCATATCAGCAGAAAGCCATTTCCGTGCATTATTACAGGATGAGAACCCGGGTGACAGAACCCCTTCAGAATTTCTTAGGCAGATTAGAGAACAAACCGGCAGACAGTTTCTTCGTAAAGAAATTATTTTTTTCCCGCTTACCAACTAAAGTACAAATGATATTAGCAAACATGATTGACACCAACACCATAGATCAAATAGCTTCGTCCGCAGATAGAATAATGGAATTTTCTCACAGACCCACTGCGGTTGATTCAGTTATTGCTTCATCTTCTCAACAACAGCCTAATGATAAAAACAAAGACACCATGTTGAAGGCCATTGAAGGTTTAATGCACCAAATAGCTCAATTCTGTTGTGTTAGTCAGCGTTCACAAAGCCACTCTTCCTTTTCTAAATGATGTAACACTTTTTCAACCAACAATTCTTTGGTGTGTTGGTACCACACACGTTTTCACAACATGGCATGTCAATTCATTTCAATGGGGAAATTTGGTTTGACATACAAGTAATTTGAGTTATGAGCACCGTTACAGAATGAATTAAACTTGTAAGTCAAGGTACCACTGTATACATACATAAGGTGGCAAGCTGGCTGGATCATTAGCACGTTGGGCAAAATGCTTTGTGGTATTTCATCCTGCCTTTACATACTGAGTTCGAATTCTGCCATGGTTGACTTCGCCTTTCATCCTTTTAAGGGTTGATAAAATAAGTACCAGTTGAGCATTGGGCTCTATGTAATCAACTTTCACCCCTGGGTAAGAGTATCAAATCCTTTTATCAAGCTATGTTGAGCCAGTGTGGAAGAGTAGAAACATCAAAGCAGTATGATCTCAAACTCAAGTCCATGGCCTCCACATCAGAATGTAATTAATGGAGAGAACTTGCCGAGGACTTCATCTTACAGTGGACTGAACATAAGCAATCCAGTCCAATATATATCTTATTTCTTTACTGCCCACAAGGGGCTACACAAAGAGGGGACAAACAATGATAGACAAATGGATTAAGTCGATTGTATCAACCCCAGTGCATAACTGGTACTTATTTAATCAACCCTGAAAGGATGAAAGGCAAAGTTGACCTTGGCGGAATTTGAACTCAGAAAATAGCGGCAGACGAAATACTGCTAAGCATTTTGCCTGGCGTGCTAACGTTTCTGCCAGCTCACTGCCTTAGTCCAATATATATATCTTTCATCCTTTATCTTTCGCTTGTATTACCCATTAGACTGTAGTCATGCTGGAGCACCATCATGAAGAATTTTAGTCAAACCTATAAACTCCAATGATTGATTGATTGATTGATTCTAGTTTCAGGGTACTTATCATATCATTCTCTTTTGCTGAACTGCTAAGTTATGGAGACGTAAACACAGCAACACTGGTTGTCAAACAGCAATGGGGAACAAACACTTAAGCAAAGACACACCACACACACACACTTACATGTATATGTGTGTGTGTATCATTATCATCATCATTTAATATCCATTGTCCATACCGGCATGGGTTGGACAGTTTGACTGGGCTGGCATGCTGGAAGGCTGCACCAGACTCCAGTTAGATTTAGCATGGTTTTCTGAGGCTGGATACCCTTCTTAATGCCAACCACTCTGAGAGTGTAATGGGTGTTTTTATGTGCCACCGGCACAGGTGCCATTTGTGTGACACTGGGCACTGGCATGGGTGCCAATTTGCATGACACCAGTATCTGCCATGACTGTGATTTTGTTTGGCTCAATGGGTCTTCTTCTTAAGCATGACTTAATGCCAAAGGTCTTGGTCATTACCTCCGTGAGGCTTAACACTCGAAAGGAACTCAACCACTTTGCCTCTGTGAGGCCCAACACTTGAAAGGAACTTAGCCACTTTGCCTCCATGAGGCCCAACGCTTGAGAACTCATCCACTTTACCTCTGTGAGGCACAACACTTGAAAGGAATTCATCCACTTTGTCTCCATGAGGTCCAATGGGCAAAAGGAACTCTGCCACTTTGCCTCCATCAGGCCCAATGTTCAAAAGATGCTCTTTATGTGCACCAGCTTGGGTGCACTTGGCTTGATGGGTCCTCTGAAGCAAAGCACTTCACCAAAGGTTTCGGTCACCAGTCATTACCTCAGGGAGGCTCAAAGTTCGAAGATCATGCTTCACTCCCTTGTCCCGTGTCTTCCTCAGTCTACCTCCACCACAGGTTCCTTCCACAGTTAGAGATCGGCACTTCTTTACACAGCTGACCTCGTCCATTTGCATCACATGACCATACCACATCTGATTACATGCACACCATATATTATGTGTATGTGCATATACAATGGGCTTCTTTCAGTTTCCGTCTGCCAAAGCCACGCACAAGGCTTTGGTCAGCATGAAGCTATAGTAGAAGACACTTGCCTGAGGTGCCACACTGTAGGATTGAACCTAAAACCAAGTAGTCAGGAAGCAAACTTCTTACCATAAACCCACGCCTTCACCAATGTATGTGAGTAATATGGATAAACACAAGTTTATATTATAGTATCTATGTGTATTTCACCATTACGGCTGGTTGGACCTCATCACTTGGTGTTCCAAGTGCATTTAGGTGCTAAGCCAAAATGAATCATAACAGAACACTTTATTAGTTACCTGTAATTTAATGCAATAAAGTGTTGCCTAATGATCCATTGTGGTTGAACAACTAAATCTACTTGGAACACTTATTACAGGACACCAAACAACCATAATGGTAAAATGCGCATCATCATCATCATCATCATCATTGTTTAACGTCCGCTTTCCATGCTAGCATGGGTTGGACGGTTCAACTGGGGTCTGGGAAGCCAGAAAACTGCACCAGGCTCCAGTCTGATCTGGCAGAGTTTCTACAGCTGGATGCCCTTCCTAACGCCAACCACTCCATGAGTGTAGTGGGTTCTTTTTACCTGCCATCGGCACAGGTGCCAGACGAGGCTGGCAAACGGCCACGGTCGGATGGTGCTTTTTACGTGCCACCAGCAGGAGACCAGACGAAGCTGGCAACGGCATGATCGGATGGTGCTTTTTATGTGCCACCGCAGAGAGGCCAGTCAGGGAGGCACTGGCTATGGCCACATTTGGATCGTCCTCTTACGTGCCACTGGCACTGGTATCACAGCTACAAATTCCATTGATGTTGATCGATTAAAGAACTATAATATAAATTTGTGCTTATCCTTAGTTCTTTAACATATGCCCCATTGCTCATAACTCGTCATACTACTCAGTATAGAAGTTACAACTACACATGAAGCAGACTGGATTATGATAGTCTTCATGGGGCTCTAAACATATCTGAGACCTCCTTCAGTCACGATACAGACCATGGGATTGTACCTAGAAAGTTACCCTTCCAGGCAAAAGTCCAGGCAAGGTTGTTTATGGAAGACCAGCAGTCGCCCATGCATACTGGCCTCCCCTTTCCACGCCACCGATGTTATCCAAGGGAAAGGCAAAGGCCGATGCAGCTTGGCACCTGTGACATCGCAACTCATTTCTACAGCTGAGTGAACTGGAGCAACGTGAAATAAAGTGTCTTGCTCAAGAATACAACACGCAGCCTGATCCGGGATTCGAGCTCACAACCTCACAATTGTAAGCTTGACACTCTAACCACTGAGCTATGCACCTTCACAATGGGCTCTTAACATAACAGTAGCAATTACATCTATTTGTATATGCATACATACATACATAAAATATATTTAAGATTCCGTTGAATTAGGTACTTAAATTCAAGCACTTTGCATGGTCAGTGTAATCCGCAGCACCCAAGCAATATTTATTGAATACTGAATATCAAGACTCCGTGCAGGAGGATTTGTACCTGATATTCCTGCAGTGTGTGCAGACAATGCAACGAAGCTAAGTGAAGATATCCATTCTTGGTAATTCAGACATGTACTTCTTATAAAGGTACTTTGAATAGTATTTCTGAAGTGCAGATTCCAAGTTAGGCAAATAAAATGTGAGTAACAAAGATGTACAGGTGTCAATTCCTTACAGATGTTTCAAGTGACTTCTTTTATTGATTAATGAAAACATTACATCATTTGAAAGAAACTGTTCTCATCAGATGACCACATAGACTTCAAACATATAGGATACAACCATTTCCCTAACATATTCACATCAAGAATGGAACTCAAGATATTTACATTGTTTCTATTGTCATATTTGCAGCAGAATGAGTTTAGAAAATAATGCATACATTGTTAAGTCTACTATAATTTAGAGAGTAGCAGAGGAGATAGTGGGGGTCAGGGTAAAAAAAGAATGGTGACCTAGTTACATTTAGATGACTTTATGTAGAATGTAGCCTTCAACCATTTAGAATCATTTAGAATGGGAGTTGTCAACTGTATTCTAATTAATGGTAATAAGTCAATGTCAGACAATCTACTAGACTCTGCAATGTACTGGAACCATACATCTAGCTTTATCTACACTAAAGGGTAGGGCTTAGGGTTAGTAGCAAGGGAATGCTTGATGGGGAAGGGATGATAATTGGAAGAAAGAAGGATAGGGATGGCCAAAACTTATTTTGAGTAACATATTAACCCTTTAGTGTTCACATTATTCTGCCAAAGTTAATCCTTTTTTATCCACATTGTTTCAAACTAATCATGCATTATCTTGTAGCTATGAGATTTTGATAAGGTAGCTGTTAATTTTTAAAACGATATTGTAGGGTTGGTGTGAGAGACCAGATCTGGTCAGTTTGAACATAAAACAGGCAGAATACTTTTGGCCGGATATGGCTGGTTTAAATGCTAAAGGGTTAAAAGGGAATATAATGAAAAGCCAAAGGGATAAGTAATATAAACTTTAGGAATGGAATTTAGAATTGAAAGATAAGGGAGGTAGTAAAATATAACTTAGCAAATTTATGATATTAAAGTGAGAAAATTTAAATCAATATATAGAAGAAGGATAGAAATTAAATTTACAACCTAATAATGCAATACTTTAATATATAAGAGAAGCTATTAAGACTTTTCTAAAACATAGTCTATAGAAGATCATGATAAAAACATTCTATAATGAATGTATAATGGAATTATATTATCATATGAATAGAAATTCATAGTATATTTTGAACTAATATAAGAACTATTCTCTTCATTATGGGTGGATAGATATAAAATATCCTACACTTCATAAGGCCAAGGAAAAATTCCTGGGTTGTTGTTGGCATGTTTCTAGACAGATGAAAATGAAACGAAAGATAGCCGGTTAAGTAGGTGGGTAGATAACCTGGTTGCATTTGTCCCAGTAGAGAAAGAGAGGAAGAAAGGTAGAGAAAGAGAGGGAGAGAGGGAGAGAAAGAGAGAGATAAAGAAAGAGAGAGAGAGAGAGAGAGAGAGAGAGAGAGAGAGAGAGAGAGAGAGAGAGAGAGTGCAGGTAATATAGGGAACAGCACCAGTGAGAAGGGGGAATTGGGAGAAGAGATAAATGGTAGGGGTGGTGACAAATTTCTAGACAGAACAAAATGTAAGATAGCTGGTTAAGTGAGTGGGTTGATGAGCAGCGGGGCTGGCTGCATTTGTCCTAGGAGAGAGAGAAGTGCAGGTAATGTATGAGGAACAGCCCCAGTGGGGAGGAGGGGTTGGAGAATAGACACTGGTAATGGTGGTGTGAGAAGGGATATCTGGTGCAGATGGTGGCAAGATATTGGTGGTGGGAGCGGGAAAGGGCAGGTGCACCACGAACAAGCCAAGTTTAGTTTGGAGACAAAATATGGTGATAAGAATGAGAATTAAACATGAGAATTAAACAGACCAAGAAGGAGAAACAAGTAATTATCTTAACGAAATTACATGAGAGATAAAATTAAAACTATATTTTGAGGGGACATTTTCAATGGTTAACTCATGAAAACAAGCTGTTAGTAAATAAAGTGTTAATGGTAAATGAAGTACAAGGAATGGAAAAAAAAATGAGAAAAGTCTTAACTTCTTGACATCGTTTGGTGAAGGAATGAATGGAACCACATGAGACGGGAGTTTTTAAACAGATAAACTGCAACCGGAAGCGAGTTTAGTATGGGGACAGAAGGACGAAAATATGATAATAAGAAATGAGAATTAAACTGACAGAGAAGGAGAAATGAGTAATTATCTTAATGAAATTACAGGAGCAATAAAATTATATATATATTTATATATATATATATATATATATACTACATATGTGGAAAATCGGAGTACGTTTGTTTGTGGCGTTATTAGCTAACTCCTCCTACATCATTTTATTGATGTTGATGAAACTTGACACATGAGTAGAACTCATGTCTGGAAACCTCGTGACATACTTAGATTGTTGAAAAAATCGATAACACGGCCCCTGGAAGGGACCATTATATCTACCTCATATAACTAATTTTTTTTCTTTAAACACCCAATGGAAATAACCCATAGCACCTGTACAATATTTTCTTTTAAACACTCAAGGGAAATAACCCATTTCATTGTTTATGTTGAATTATATTGAATATTGATTTTTTGTGTCCTATTTCTAATTTTTGCATTCATTTGACATGTGAGTAGAACTATGTCTAGAAACCTCATGACATACTTAGATTGTTGAAAAAAATCGAGAATAGGGACCTTCCAATGGATCCTTTTATCTACTACATATTACTAATATGTTATTTAAACAAACCAAGGGAAATAACCCATACCACCTGCAGATTTTAGCGAAGCGATTAATATTTGATTCTCATGATCAGCTGACCTAATTCTGCATTTCACTACACACAGTTTTGAACTGCTAAACATTATTGTTGTACTTCCTTATATTAAATTTTAAACATTAAAGACTTCCTTCATACATTTCTATACATACATACTTTTTTGAATGCCCATTACTCCAATAATTCTGCATCTTTACAGTTACACTTTTTCCATGACAGTAGATAAATGTTTTTATTCTACAACTCAGTTGTAGTGGCCACATGCAAACATAGCGTGGATTCCATCCTCAATTGCCAAATTTCTCTTAACACTTCAACAGCACTTTTCTCATGGTAAAATGATAGTTTTCCTGTGAATGACAGCAGTTATACATTTCCCAGATGCCTTCGCTAAGCAAAATAATGTCTTTGCCTCTTACCAACCTCTCTCACCAACCTCTAACAATCTTTCTCACTAACCTCTGAAAACCTCCAACAATCTCTCCCTCCTCCAGCTGACAGTTTTTGCACTTTTTTGTGACAGTTTTCTTATATCACAGTAATAAGGCGTTTCAATAGAACTACTTTACCCCATATATATAAAGATATATATATATATCTGTAAATATAATATGTGACAATTATTTGGTAGCCATGATGAAACTTCAATTTATTCAGTTATCCGGCCATTGAAAAAATGCTATGAAAATGACCGTTAAACACAGTCCCTTTGTTTAACGGTCATTTTCATAGCATTTGTTCGATGGCCGGATAACTGAAGAGATGGCAGCGTGGGTTTCCGCCCCGACATCCGAAACTCGGAGTTTGATCATGGCTACCAAATTGTCACATATATTTACAGATAAATTCCTCTATTTACATAATATTGGTCTCTTCCATTCTCTTGTCGTCTTACCATTTCTATCAATATATATATATATATATATATTCTTTTGTAAGCCCAGTACTTATTCTATCGGTTTCTTTTGCTGAACCGCTAAGTAATGGGGACATAAACACACCAGCATCGGTTGTCAAGCAATGCTAGGGGGACAAACACAGACACATAAACACGCATATATATATATATATATATATATAATGATAAATCTCAGAGCGAGTTATAAACAGTAGCAGCAACACATCATGACGTATATTTGCCATTTGAATATGGCTAACCCCTAAGGGTGGATGCTACTGTAGTTTGTAGCCCCAGGAAGACACCTCCTCCAGCTGGCTATAGACACACATTCTGTGCCCTATCAGTATTTGTGAAGGGAAGTCATCCTTCCCGTCTTCAACTTATGATACACACGGACTCGAGTTTCAAGGTATTGCCCTATCATCGGCGTGTGACAATCATAGTTGTTGACGAGAAGTCAGTTTCCCTCACAAATACATATACTTTTTCCAGTATCGATTGACACTGATATTGAAAAAGTGAAATCAAACAATGATAAATCTCAGAGCGTGAGGGAAACTGACTTCTCGTCGACAACTATGATTGTCACACACCGATGATAGGGCAATACCTTGAAACTCGAGTCCGTGTGTATCATAAGTTGAAGACGGGAAGGATGACTTCCCTTCACAAATACTGATAGGGCACAGAACGTGTGTCTATAGCCAGCTGGAGGAGGTGTCTTCCTGGGGCTACAAACTACAGTAGCATCCACCCTTAGGGGTTAGCCATATTCAAATGGCAAATATACGTCACTATATATATATATATATATATATATATATACGACGGGCTTCTTTCAGTTTCCGTCTACCAAATCCACTCACAAGGCTTTGGTCGGCCCGAGGCTATAGTAGAAGACACTTGCCCAAGGTCCCACACAGTGCGACTGAATCCGGAACCATGTGGTTGGTAAACAAGGTACTTACCACACAGCCACTCCTGCGCCTATATATGTATATATATAACATAAACTCTTTTCTTTATTCACCATAGGGATGATATATAATCTAATCTAATAAAGAACTCTTGCTTATTAGGTTTTTCCAAGACGCTCAGGCAATAAGCAATGATTTTCTAAAATTTTCGATTGTTTAGGAATCTGTACTTGAATATCCGTGTGACGCAGAAGTGCGTTACAACGCACCGTCCGAGAATCACCGGCTTACCGCGGCAGTGGACTAAGTTGTTCTGGATATCCAATACAGAATGCCTTCGGTTATAGATCCGCTTGATTATGGTCGACACGGAGGTAAACAAATAAACCAAATGAATCTCTCCAGATGTTTCTACAAATTTCATTTCATGAAATTTTGGAATTGTACTCCCTCTGCAAGTGATTTGAATTTGTGTTGAAACAAAAAATTACTTTAAGGAAAAGTAATTTAAAAGTCATTTATAACTCACATTTACCGTTACATTTGATTTTTTTTTATAGTATTGAATACTATTAAGTGTTAAGTGCAGTGAAATTGTATCAGTGACCACATCATAGATGCGCAACAAGACTTTATAGCATAAGATGCACTGTTGTAAAATAAAGCAAAAGTACAGACAAACCGTATATATATATATTTTAAATAGATATCACGACTATACAAAAGTTAATTACTCCAATAAAGTTTAATATAATTTTATCGGAAAGATTACTTTACCAAGCTTCTTAAAGGGAGATAACTATAAAGTTCTGTTTAGTCCACCAATCGTATTTCCTTTATTATACTTCTTTGGATTCTGCGTATTTACTCCTCTTTGCACGTAATTTTCATTCAACGTTTCAGCAAAGGTCTCCCTGGTATGTCTGACTGGAATCAATTGAACACTTACTACCGTATTATATACGACTACCTAAAACCAGATCAAGTGATATCGTGTGCGGAAGGTGTATTGCAGTCTATTGTAGGGACAGCAAACTCAGACCAGGGCGACACTACCTTGGCAAGTAGTGACACAGCAAATGCTCCAGGTCGGCTGTGTTTTGTGAACAGTCCTGTACAAGTGAGGGTTTTACTTGGATTGCTTGCTTATTTCTTCATCACTATTGTCCTTATCCATTTGGCCTGGCTTCTGTACGGATTTGATATAAATGAATTATTCGTACGATCTGGTGAGTTACAGAAATTCAAAACACACCTGTATCATTACATTTACGTTTGTTTATTATTATTATTATTATTAATATTATTTTTTTCTTTATTAACATTTATATACTGCAGTGTCGGTAGTTGGTCGTACATCTACCTGTCTATCAACTACTTGACCACTAACATAATCCTACTACATTTACCGTACAGTGGAATTGTGTCAATGAAGTTGTAAATTCACAACCTTTGAAATTATCAACATTCATTCCTCTTCGCCATTACAATCGTGTTTACACACACAAACACATACATACTCTGTAATCGATATTATTTAGAAATATTCTAGTGTGGCGTGTAATTTATTATTTCGGTTTTGATAATGATTTTAACTACCCTTGCTCAAGGCCATATTTTATGGAAGTCCATATAATCGTCTTAGTGGGTAGACATCAACAATGGTATGGATTTTTACACTTACTTCTGAATGTATTGCTATTAAAAGAAATAGTGTTGACAATATAAATTATATATATATTTATATATACCTATATAAACTCGATAGTTAACGTGTGTCTGTGTGCGTGTATATATATATATATATATATATATATATATATATATATATATATATATATACACACACACAAATATATATATTTACACACACAGAAATCGTTTACAATTTCTTCTATTCAGCAAATATTGATAACCGCGTGTATTTAGTGAGTTTACTGTTTTAATTAATATCCTGATGACAACATGGATTACATTTAGTGACTTCTATAGTTTATTGTTTGTGTCTAGTATCTCACCTGATCAACTAATGTCATATGACTGGTACACAATGCCAATCAGGTTATTTATTTAAATGACTTCAGTGAATTTTTGGCTGCAATTTGCGTCTTGGACTTATTCCACGTGTTGACCGTTTAAGGAAACCTTATGACGATAAAAACCACGTAAACCAATAAACAGACCAATATGTAAGTGGTCTAAATACTAAATATATCGTTTGTAACTTTCCCTCCTTCTCTCTTTATACTCTTTCACACAGATAGTTACCCATTCACTGCTGTGTATAAATTAGGAAATTTTCATCTGCTATTACTCTGATCTCTATGCACACTTGAAAAATAATAGGCAGTTCGTGATCGCGATGACATGACCATTGGTCTGCTTCGTTAAGGGCCTGACCTGAGCTATATAAATAACAACACATTGTTGTTTTTTTTTTTATATTTAAAGCTGTAGCAGTTATTTCTCTACTCCAAACTATACAAACATATTATTATTATTATTATTATAGCAATAATATTTGCGCAGTTATTTTGTCGATTAAAGCATCATTATCACTATAATTTATTTTTAGTAGAATTAAGTATTTTCTCCATGTAATTCCAACGAGAGATGAGATTTTATGTCGTTGTTTGATCTGGCAGAAATAGCTGCTAATTTCCCCCCAAACCACAATTGTCTTGTCGAAAAAGCACACTCTATTGCAGGAAAGAATGTGTAGTCGTGGCTGGAAAGTCCTTTAATCATAGACCTGTCTGCTCCATAAGAGTTGATTGACTCACGGCTAAACAACAGTAACAAGGGCGCTTATTCGTTTCTAGGGTTCGATGAAAATGTAAATATTTACTTTATCATCCAGTAGTAGGTATTTTCCAAGTCAAAAAGGAAAGTGAAAATATATATTTTTTTTTTGTTGATAAATACACATGTTAAACGGATCTAATATCTTTAATACTTCAAATGTACTACCATAAATGTCATTGGTGACACTGACACCAATTTGATTGTATTTTGAATAAGATACTCTGCCCATATATCGCTGCAGTAGTTCTAGCTGACACTCAAATGCTATTATTTTAATGCTCGCCATGCAGTACACCTAATGGCTTCAGATTTTGGCACAAGGTCAGCAAGTTAAGGAAATGAGGTTGGTCCAAAACATTGACCTCAGTATTGATACATTATTTTATTGAAGGGATGAAAAATGTTCTCTATGTAATGCATCTAGTAATAAATGAGATTGACTACATGTACAAAAAATATATATATATATAGTTTTTCTTGACCTGAGTTGTATACAATGTTCGAGTCAACAATTTTGCAGTTAAGTAATTTTATTTCCTGTATTGTGCTGTTAACCAGTCTAACTCTTTTGGGTAAATCACAACATGTATGATAGATCCAAATTAAATGAGAAGAACGGCGAACTGGTATCTCGCCAACTCTCAGTTTGTTATTTTTACTTTTTAGAAAATACTTTCTCGTTCAATTTGCCAGGAAAACACACTTTCGAAAAAGTAAATACTTTCACTTTCGCGAGGCTCTGAAAACAATTACCGGCACATCAACGACAAAAGTAGATTCCTGTTCCATTGCCTTGCAATTCATGATTTGTTTTCTTCATTTCATTAACTCGAATAAGACCCAGTTCATAAACCCCTCAACAAATTATAACGATGTAAATGTATTGTGAAAGATATCCACTCTAAAGAAAGGCTGAAATCTTAAAACTTTTGCTTCTGATTAAACACGGGACCTATGCATAGGCTTGTTTGTGTGGTTAAGAACTTCACTTTGCAACTTTGTGGCTTTCAATTCGATCCCAAAGAACGTACTAGGTGGTACTGAAAAGTTCCTGGCTTTAAGGGTATTGCAAAGGCCTGGTCGGAGCCCCAACCTTCTGAGTTCTTTTACAGGGCTTAGAAAAACTGAAGAACTGCTGCAATAAGTGTGTGAATCTGAGAGGGGAATATGTTAAATAAAATCATAATTAATTGATCCTCCTGTATTTTCTTTTACCCAAAGCCAGGAACTTTTCAGTACCTCATTGTAGTTGCATTGTAGTTGCATTGGCACCAAGGTTTTCTATAGCTTCGAGTTGACCAAAGCTTTGTGAGTTTGAAACAGTAGAAACCCATCAGAGAGATTCTGATTGTTCTTAAATTTTAGACTTAATCCATCTACCCATTTAGCACCACCACTGGGTTCCTTGGTGTCTTTAGCAAAAACGACTCTTGTAAACACTAGGTCCAGATCTCCAGTTTGAAGATAATTTCTTTTCACTGGTCTTAGAGGTCTTGCCTTTCTTGTGATTAAATCCATTTAAGTAAATATTACCTTGTAACTAATGAAACCTCAAGTTGAACATCTAGAAACTTCTGCTAAAAAGACAAAAATAGCATGAACAGTAGATGAACTTGATTTTTTTTTTAGCCTCAATTCAATTGGGCCTGTGATCAAAGGTGTTCCATCATTGACCAAATTGTATTTTCCCCACCTTCTTGTACTCAAGACTACATTATCCAATGTTTGCAGATGTTATTGTTGTAACTTGAGGAAGATTTGGTTACTATTTTTATTAGTCTGAATGATCATGTAGAGGTTTCTTCATTGGCTCACTAGCTATGGAGTATATCATCTGAATAAATTCAAACACAATTTAATGCTCTACTTATACTGTTGTTTAGCCCTAGGTCAGCTAGTATTCTCATTGTGATTATACCATTCTCATTGTAGTTGACTACATTGTTCAACCTGTCCTATTTTAAGCTGCCAAGATATTATTCGAGGGAAACTTATATGCTATTACTTGCAGGTCAAGCAATGATATAAAGACTCCTCCATTTATCTTCCTGTGCCTTATGTTCGCTTGCAATTTATTTTATGAAGAATGTTGAATATGTAATAAAATCCCCGCCTAAGTATATGCAAGAAAAATGTAGTGGGTTGGGAAGTGGGGTCTGGTTCAAATGCTTACAGCAGGGAAATTTGTTAAAGGCTCTTGAGTTCTAAGTAATTGATGTTAACTTGAGTGGTGAGCAAGTTCCACCATGCATGCTAAACTGGGCAGTGAGCTAGGCCGATCATCCATGTTAAAAGTAGAGGCACTTGAAGATATGAAGAGATGGGCCAGTACCAGCAATATGGTGTAATCACTACTGAAGATAGTGTATCAAGTACACCCTCAGTCTTGATATTTTGAACAAGCCGAGAACTGAAAGCCTCATTTAACCTTGTACAGAGAGTAGCAGTTTACATTTACAAGGTGGTATAAAAAAGTTCCCGGACTAGTTACGTTTAATAAAAAAATAACTTATTTACTCTTTACTCTCTGTACCCTTTTACTTGTTTCAGTCATTTGACTGTGGCCATGCTGGAGCACCACCTTTAGTCAAGCAAATCGACCCCAGGACTTATTCTTTGTAAGCCTAGTACTTATTCTATTGGTCTCTTTTGCTGAACTGCTAAGTGACGGGGACATAAACACACCAGCATCAGTTGTCAAGCAATGCTAGGGGGACAAACACAGACACACAAACATACACACACACACACACACATATATATATATATATATATATATACGACGGGCTTCTTTCAGTTTCCATCTACCAAATCCACTCACAAGGCTTTGGTCAGCCCGAGGCTATAGTAGAAGACACTTGCCCAAGATGCCATGCAGTGGGATTGAACCCAGAACCATGTGGTTGGTAAGCAAGCTACTTACCACACAGCCACTCCTGCACCTAAATTTTAACATCATCTCTCTTGAAATAGTCACCTTGCGCAGCAATACACTGGTCCCAGCATTCTTGTCACTTTTGGAATCTGCCCTGGAAGTCATTTTCCATAAGCAAGTCAAGGACCTTCTGTGATTCACTCTTGATCTTGACAACAGTGTTAAAACAGTGATCTTTGAGCTGCATTTTCATCCTGGGAAAGAGATGGAAATCTGCAGGCACTAAGTCTGAATAGGACTGAGGCAAAAGCGATACCATGTTGTCTTTGATAAGAAACTCACAAGTGAAGGGAGCTTAGTGACAGGGTGCATTGTTGTAAAAAATCCAATTCTTCACACTCTGCAGATGTTCTTACTTTCACTGGATGTCCTCCCTCAAACACTTCAAAATATCATTGTCCTCTAACAATCCTCATGCACAAACTGATGAATTTTCTCCTCATTTCTGGGGGTCACACTTATAGTAGGTCTTCCAGATTGCTCATCATTTTCCAGGGACATTCTTGCACTTTTGAAGCACCCATGCCACTTGAAACATTGCGTAATACCCATTGCCTTGTTGCTGTAAGCTTGCTGAAGCATGCTCCATGTCTCTGTTGCAGACTTCCCAAATTTAATGAAAAAAATTTCACATTGGCTCTTTTGTTCCAACTTTTTGTCTATGACAAAAATTGTAGACTATAACATACGTGATCACAAAAACACAAATTTCACGACTTGCAAAGTAAACACAGTGATGTCACTCAACACTACCTCATAAAGGTCATTGCTAGCTCTCACTGTGCATGCAACCATGTGCTGCCATCTGTTGGCATGCTACAGAAGTAGTCTGGGAACTTTTTGATACTATCTCATATGTATAAAATAGCAGCTTACATTTACACATGGAATAGCAGTCAGCTTACATATAGGGTGGCAATCAGCTGCATCCAGACGTGTTTTGTGTAGCCCTGGTGTATGGGCAGGAGAAGGGATAGAAATACAATTTGAATTCAAATTCACCCATTTGAAATTTCAAATAGCTGGAATTTTTCAAGTGCACAATACCCTGACTTTTGTACATTTGATACTGTCTGCATAAATGTCTCTTCTCAGTCATTAAAAAATGTAAAACAATAAAATACGCCAACTGTTCTGCTATCACAAAGTATAGAATAACAGTTTACATTTACATATAGAATAACAGTCAGTTTACAGATAGGGTAGCAGTCAACTGCAACCAGACATGTTTTCTGTAGCTCTGGTGTATTGGCAGGAGAAGGAATAGAAATACAATTTTGAATTCAAATTCACCCATTTGAAACTGCAACTCTTATTATTTTACATGTTTCAGTCATTACACTGCAGCCATGCTGGAATTCTTCAAGAGCTCAGTACCATGACTTTTGAACATTTGATACTGACTGTGTAAATGTCTCTTCTCTTTCATTAAAAAAAGTAAAACAACAGAATACACAGCTCCAACCTTTTTGATACCACCAAGTATCATAAAACACATGAGATACAGTCAACATATTGATTATACATATTTACCTGTGATTAAGTAAATAGTCAATATATTTGGCTTTAGGTTGAGCAGTCCAGTTTTTGAGTGCTTTGTCCTTCACTTGGTGATAACTACTAGCTGCTACTTTGCTCTTTTTTCACATCTGACTAAGAAAATTCATGTAAATTGCCCTAGGAAACTGAGGATTTTATCTAAGTTTGTAAAAAAAAAAATCAGAATTTTGCTGACTTTACATATGATAATAATACCGACAATAAGATCTAGTTTTATGAAAATTTTAGTTAAAATGTGAAGATGTGATGGCATGTATGTATTTTTTATTTTAAATAAAGTGCCTGTGGCACATAAAAAGCACCCACTACACTTTTGAAGTGGTTGGCATTAGGAAGGGCATCTTGCCACATCAGATTGGAGCCTGGAGCAGCCTCCTGGTTTGCCAGTCCTCAATCAAACTGTCCAACCCATGCCAGCATGGACGGACGATAATGATGAAAGGTAATTTCTTGCCTACATACAGGGTACAAGCCATATTGTTAGCATATACAAGAGGAAAGTCTACCTAAATCTGTATTGGAGAATGGTAGATTTCTTTGTTCCTGTTTCACTTCCTTTAAGAAATGTTGAAAAGAAGGACTCTAAGATTTTTCAGTTCTATTTTACTATTATTGACATTTGCTGTTTTGTTAAATTATGCTACCCAAATCCCAAAAGAATATTTTTCTCCCTTGTGTTCTGACCACCCTAACTCTAGCACCCTCCCCCCTCTCTCTCTCAGCCTCACTTTGTCTGTCTGTCTCTCTTTCGATTACCACTTGCTTTGCCAAGACTTCCTCCACCCCCACCCTATATAAACTAGCGCATGCACTTGGATTCCCCTACTCGATTTTTAATACCTCCGCCGAAAGAATACGTATCCAGAAGATGCTCTTGTCTAAAGTTGCTAGTTTGCGGTACACCCGTCCACCTCATCCACCTGTACCGGAAGTTCCTATCCTCTGTCATGCTTTGGTTGTCTCCCATGAACACTTCTAAAGGCTTTACACCATCCCCACCCCTACATAGGGTTCATCTCCTATGTAAGGTAGTAATCATATTGTGCATAAATGTGATGGTGTAGTGTATGCAGGTTAAATTGAAGGTTTATGAATTCTGCCAAATGCGAGCTTTCTTTTCAGTACATGACGCTGCTGTCTCCCGTCCCAGGGTCTCATGGGCCTACACCTCCCACACCCTCAGGGTTGGCACTCTCAATGTCGGCACACTGAAAGGTAGGTCTGGTGAGATTGTTGAGATGCTTGAACGGAGGCAATGACTAGTGACTGAGACCATTGGAAATATGCTGTGCTTGAGAAGACCCGGCAAGCCAAGTGATACCATAACCCGTGGCCTATGCCAGGGGTGTAACCAGCCCATTTATGCATACCTTTCCTTCATTGAACACTAAACTCTGCTTGCGAAGACCTGTTGAGGCAAATGAAATCGAAATCAAATTCGATGACAGCACAGCATGTCTGGCATCCATGCTAGTGGAGCGCTAAGAGCACCATCTGAGTGTGATTGTTGCCAGAGTCACTGACTAGCTTCCGTGCCGGTGACACATAAAAAGCATCATTGGAGTGTGATCGTTACCAGCATTGCCTTACTGGCACATGAAAAAATATTTGAGTGAGGTTGTTGTCAGTGCCTGTGGACTGGCTCCTGTGCAGGTGGCACGTAAAAAATACCATTTGAGTGTGGCTGTTGCCAGTACTGCCTGACTAGCCCTCGTGCTGGTGGCACATAAAAGCACCCACTACACTCTTGGGAGTTAACAGTGAAATTTTAAATCCTGCAACCATGATATCATCAATGACATCATTCCTATGATTTTAAACCCTTTTTGTCATATTTCTGGTGAAATACATTACTTTTGCTTCTGTTAATTTTGAAAATAATGAAAAAAATTTAGTAAGACAACTTTATCGTTATTAAACTTCTGTTTGGAACAGAAAATAGCATCAAATTTTGTTGGAAAGTTTTTAATTCAGTCCACTTTATCCCTTCAGCATTTAAACAGACCACATCAGGCCCATATAGTCTACCTGTTATATGTTCAAACTGGCCAGATCTGGCCTCTCACACCTATCCTACAATGTCATTCTATAAAAAATAAAGATAATAAATAAAGGCGCAGGAGTGGCTGTGTGGTAAGTAGCTTGTTTACCAACCACATGGTTCCGGGTTCAGTCCCACTGCGTGACACCTTGGGCAAGTGTCTTCTGCTATAGCCTCGGGCCGACCAAAGCCATGTGAGTGGATTTGGTAGACGGAAACTGAAAGAAGCCCGTCGTATATATGTATATATATATATGTGTGTGTGCGTATATGTTTGTGTGTCTGTGTTTGTCCCCCTAGCATTGCTTGACAACTAATGCTGGTGTGTTTATGTCCCCGTCACTTAGCGGTTCGGCAAAAGAGACCGATAGAATAAGTACTGAGCTTACAAAGAATAAGTCCCGGGGTCGATTTGCTCGATTAAAGGCGGTGCTCCAGCATGGCCGCAGTCAAATGACTGAAACAAGTAAAAGAGTAAAGAGAGTAAGAGTATCACATCTTCAATATCTCAAAAGCTAAGAGATAATACATAATTAATTCAAAACGATATGAATAAATAAATAAGCATGACATATGACAGAATAATCTGAATAATAAAGGGTAAAAATTGAAAGCCTGGAGTGGTCTCTGGTGAGTTGGTACTGGATGAACCACTCATTATAAAATGTCAATGGAACTCATTTATCCAGAAGATGAGTTCCCTATGTAAATCATTGTTTTACATTCATGCTCCATGCTGGCATAGATTTAACCCTTTAGCATTTAAACTGGCCATATCTGGCCTAAATATTCAACCTGTTTTATGTTCTAACTGGCTAGATCCAACCTCTCATATCTGTCCTACAATGTTAGTCTAAAAATAAACAATCACATAATCAAAATCTCAAAACTTCAAGATAATGCAGGATAAATTCAAAACAGAATAATGTGAATGCCAAGTCAGCTGTTTGGAGTTACTGGTTTCCAAGACAGATTGGAGGAAACCATGTTTTATTCATATGTTTTCATTTGGTGAGGTTTCTACTGCTGTATGCTTTCCTTAATACCAACCACTTTACTAAGTGTAGTGGGTGCTTGTTATTGTGGCACCAGCACAAGAGAAGTTGCTTTGTCTACTCTAAGCTTTGTCCATGTATTCAAGGCATACTTGGGCAAAGTTAGTATGAGTGAAATTAAAGAGAGACTGTTGAGTTTTATATTGAGCTTTGGTGTTGGAGAAGACTTTTACGGATTCCATGGACAGTGAGGCTCAACAATGGAGAAGTTCTTCAGCAGATAAGGCCAAAAATGTCACTAGAAGCTAGGATCACCAAGCATAGATTGGCATATTTCGGTCATATTATGCGGAGAAAATCCCAGGAGAAGGACATCATGCTCGGAATGGTCAGTGGCAAGAGAGGAAGAGGCTGACCAAGAACCCGCTGGCTTGACACCATCAAGAGAGATACCGGAATGGACATAGTCAATCTGAATGAAGCGGCCCAGGATAGAACTGACTGGAGGACACTGATTCAACAAGTGACCGACAGTCGACTTCGACTGAGCGGTTAGAAGAAGTGTCAGAAAAACTGGTTGCAGCTTAGAAGATGTAATGCTCTGCAGTCTCTCTCTAATTTCACTCATGTCAACTTCCCCTTGAGAAATACATTATGACCAGTGATATCTAACAATATCTGATTGTCTGGTTTATACTGTGCATGCACGCACACACAAAAAGCACTGTAAGCATGACCCTTCTGGAGTTTTTCTGAGAGTGAATGAACTGAAAGAAAGCTGTGACTCATGGGGGTATGAGGCATATTAACACAGCCCTTATGTTCCTGCCTATTTGGCATTGTTGATTCAATGATGACTTTTCTGACATTAGACATTTCAATGTTTCTCTTGTTTACTCTCTCTCTGTTTATGTGTGTGAATGTATTTATGTATATGAGGAGAGAGGAAAGTGTTTATGTCAACATAAACGCTTTATGTGGCACGTCACATAAAGAGTTCTCATGCGGTGCCATGTAAGAAAGCACTCATGCTGGCACTGTGTAAAAATGTACCCGTGCCAGTGCCACATGAATCTCACCCATGCTGGCACCATTTAAAAAAGCGTCCAGTACACTGTGTAAAGTGGTTGGAATTAGGAAGGGTCTCCAGCCATAGAAACCGTGCTAAAACAGATGGAACCTGGTGTGCAGCCCGCTGGCTCGCCAGATCGTCAGACCATGTGACCCATACCAGCATGGAAAATGAATATTAAGTAATGATGATGTGTTCAATTAATAGCTTGTAATGTCTCATTCTTTCACCCTCTCTTGCTCTCTCTGTGTATATTTCTGCACCTACTTGTATATTTGCATGTTTGCCTCTAGTGCAAAATGTTCTTTTGCTAAAACTGGTTCAGTGTCCTGTCAGCAATGCCAAATTGTCAGTGTCCAAACAGTTGCATCCAGTCATTTCATTCTAGATATATAGGGAATCCCAGTAGTTAGCAGTGTATCAAGATATACAGTTATCCTCAGACTGGGGGCCTAGTCTAAAGGCTAGCAACAGAATAGACTCTGCTAAAGGTAAACAAGGGGCAAGTATGTTTTAGAATGTGGATGAAGTTTGGAAAAAGAGAAAACAGTGAATAACTATGCACAAGGGAAGTTCAGCTTGGGTGAAACATGTTGTTGTTGACTTGTCATGTAAAAAGTTATGTGACTGATACTATAAGGTTCAGATACTTATTGGAAATGAGATGATTGAATGCTGTTGTTTGGATGGTGAACATTTGGCAAGGCTGACTGGACATTCAACCTGTTGTGGCAAGAGTACATTTTGGCATTAGCGGACAAACATACATGCATGCATGCAGAAATACACACATAGACATATGTGCCAGTGTCACGTAAAAAGCATCAATGCTGGTGCCACATAAAAGCACCTGTGCTGGTGCTGTGTACCCAGTACACTAAATGATGATGATGACATAAAAAGAGTGAGAGAGAGACATTACAATTTAATAATTGAATATTATTGTAATAAACACTTTTCCTCTCCTCACACACAATAAGAAATAAGCTCACACACCTAAACAGAGAGAGAGAGAGAGAAAAGAGATGAGGGAAAAAATGAAAGAAACATTAAAATGGTGTCAAATAAGCCAGTGTTATCTCAGCTACATCAAATAGGAGGCACCAAAGTGGCTGTTCACATATGTCTCCTACCCAAGTATTATACATCTCATTAGTCATGTAATAGAAATGTAGTTATCTTCTATAATGGCATCATGGAAACAAAATCAGTTTCCCACCTCTTTTACTACTATAACTGTTTTACTCTTCTGAACTAGTTAACACTATAATCTCTCCCTCGAGTCCACTGGACTACTATGTTTCTCTCCTGGCCATGCTTTCCCTGCAATGACCTGCAGATGTTGAAGCTGAAACAGCAACAGCATATATCTCACCAGTCTAGAAGTGTAGCCTGCAAAAATCATGTATAACTGACTCTGCACCTCTGATTAAATTAATAAAAAATAGCGATATTTTTTTATCTTTATTTGTTATATTTCTGTACACTCTGTAAAGTGGTTGGTGTTTGAAAGAGCATCCAGCTGTAGAAACCATGTCAGCTTGGCACAGTTCTTTGGCTTACCAACCCATGCTAACATGGAAAATGTTAACTGATGATGTTTTTATTTTATTTGTTTTTGCATTTGATATTAGTATATTCCATGGCTAAAGGACAGGTCAACATCATTATCTTAGACAGTTTTGTATGATGTTAAAGGTATTCTATAAAATCAGCTGAATATTTGAAACACTTTTGTTTAAAATATTGTTATGTTATCTTTGATATTATCTCTCTGTATTCATTTTATAAAAAGAATATTGAAAACTGTAACTTTTGATATTCTAATTTTTACAGGAATCCAACAGCCACAAGCTCAGCGACCTCGTCACAAGGCCAGTTATAGTGAAAAGATATCTCGGTCTGCACAAGCTTCAAATATTCCAATAAATAAGTCAAATTTCATGGATTAAAAGTTGATAATTAGGAAAAAAAAAAAGAGTAGTCTAAATTATTAATTTATCTTTTAATTGAAATATTTCAACTTAAAAAACCAAATCACGATGCCAAATAATTTTTTTGATAAAATTAAACTAGATCGCTTCTTTAGGAAAGCTGGCCCTGGTCATAAATTAGCACAAGAAAAAGAAAGTCATGCCAGTTCATCTTTGCATTCCAATTTATCCGGTGGCCCTTCATCATTACCCACAGCCTCTAAAACAGAATCAGAACAGAGAGCTGCAGCTGCTGCCATTGCACGGTTCAATCAATCAAAATCAGGTATATATATAAATTCTTTTATCTTTTCTTTTACTTGTTTCAGTCATTGGACTGGGGTCATGCTGGGGCACTGCCTTGAAGGGTTCTAGTTGAAGAAATTGACCTCAGTACTTATTTTTTAAAAGTCTGTTACTTATTGTATCAGTCTCTTTGCCACACGTGTGTGTGTGTGTGTATGTGTACATATATAATTAATCAGACTCCGAAACAATTTGTAGAATTTATATTGGATTTGTACCAAGTTGGATTTAAATTAAAGATCGTCTACACCTATATCTATTTTCTTTTTTTTAAACTTTATCTGTTGATTTTGCAAATATTGAATATATATTTTATATATATTCTTTGCTTAGATTGTACCAATGGACTTGGATGTTTGACATCCCTTTGAAGGATTTCGTTCCTCACCTCTTTTATATATATATGTGTTTGTGTGTGTGTATGTATATGTGTGTATATATATGTGTGTGTGTGTGTGTGTATTCGCCTGGCCCCCGTACCGGTGGCACGTAAAAAGCACCCACTACACTCACGGAGTGGTTGGCGTTAGGAAGGGCATCCAGCCGTAGAAACATTGCCAGATCAGACTGGGCGTGGTGCAGCTTCTGGCTTCCCAGACCCCAGTTGAACCATCCAACCCATGCTAGCATGGAAAGCGGACGCTAAACGATGATGATGATGATGATAGATAGACGTATATGTGTGTATGTATGTATGTATGTATGTATATGTGTGTATATAGTTGAAATTTACAGAATAACAAAAGACAAAGACAAGTGTATAAACAACAAGTAGGTGTATTAGTTTGACACTTGGGAAGTGGGAAGGTGAGAAAGTCTTTTTATGTTTCGAGTCTATGCTCTTCAACAGAAAGGAAACGAGGAAAAATCAAAGTTCAAAAAAATTTCAAATAGGTTCAAACGTGATGGTGTATTGCAGCGATTTTTCATTGTGTGTGTGTGTGTGTGTGTGTGTATATATATATATATATATATGAGCAAAACACCCCCTGTCCAATGGACAGTGCTGAGTTGTCAAACATTTAAACCAAGTTTTCTCAAAACAATTTGTCCGACTGTCCCATAGGCCTCCCTTTGAGAAACACTGATTTAACCTAAATTTAAGACACCAAACAGGCCGGCTTTTTTTGCGCAAACTGCACTTGCATTTTTCTCGCGTATGCATAGTATTGATCACAACAGCTGATGTACTTGCACCTACAAGTGCATGTTCCCACGGCTTTATTGATCGCATTCTCACCTGGAATCGATTTTTGTAATTTTTTCAAGACTTATACACGCCCTGATACCGTCAGTATCTATATATCAAATTTGAGCGCAATCGGATGGAGGATGCCCGAGATCCTAGAAGACACACACACACACAGACACAGAATGGATTTTATATAATAGATATATATATATACACACACACACATGATGGGCTTCCACACAGTTTCTGCTTACTAAATTCACTCACAAGTTATGGTTCAGCCTGTGGTTATTGTAGAAGACACTGCTCAAAGTGCTGTACATTGGGACCAAACCCCCAACCATGTGACTGCTAAGCAAGCTTCTTAACCCCACACCCATATCTGTATCTAGCACCCAGTACACTCTGTAAAGTGGTTGGCATCAGGAAGGGCATCTTTTATGCCATCAAATGCAGCAATCTCCAAACTCATGTCTGAGTTCTTGAACGTTAACAATAACAAAGCAACATTTAGTATTGAAATAAGGATTAAAGACTATGCAGATGAAGGGAGATTATTTTTAGTTGTTTATATCACATTGACCAAATATTCTTTTCTACACTAGGCACAAGGCCCGAAAATTTTGGGGAGGGAGCCAGCTGATTAATTAGATCAACCCCAGAACGCAACTGGAGCGTAATTTATCGACCCTGAAAGGATGAAAGGCAAAGTCGACCTCTGTGGAATTTGAACTCAGAACGTAAAGACAGATGAAATACCTATTTCTTTACTACCCACAAGGGGCCAAATACAGAGGGGACAAACAAGGACAGACAAACGGATTAAGTCGATTACATCGACCCTAGTGCGTAACTGGTACTTAATTTATCGACCCCGAAAGGATGAAAGGCAAAGTCGACCTCGGCTGAATTTGAACTCAGAACGTAATGGCAGACGAAATACCGCTAAGCATTTTGCCCGGCATGCTGTTTCTGCCAGCTCACTGCCTTCACTGACCAAATATTGCCTCTGTAATATAACTATAAGTGTCTCCTCCACCCAATTTTACATCCGTTTTTCATGCTAGGCTGAAATGAATACATATTATTAAGGCATTTTTTTTACAAACTTCTTAATCACATAGTTATTCCTGTTGTTTCTCCTTAGGTTTCTACATAAATATTTTCTTTTGATATATTTTTTAGGCATTGAAGACCTTTACTATATTTTAACTATTTTCTCTCACATTTCCTAGAATTGATGTTTCTCACTTACCTTTCCACATTACTTTCTATTGTGGTTATTAGTTTCTATCAGTGTACAATTTTGCTGATTCAGAACTCATTATTGCTTCTCATCCCATGTCTATTTAAGATTTATCCATATTATATCTCTTTTACTTGTTTCAGTCATGTGACTGTGGCCATGCTGGAGCACTGCCTTTAGTCGAGCAAATCGACCCCAGGACTTATTCTTTGTAAGCCTAGTACTTATTCTATTGGTCTCTTTTGCTGAACCGCTAAGTTACAGGGACGTAAACACACCAGCATCGGTTGTCAAGCGACGTGTGTGTGTGTGTGTGTGTGGGGGGGGAGCAAACACACACACACACATATATACGACGGGCTTCTTTCAGTTTCTGTCTGCCAAATCCACTCACAAGGCTTTGGTCGGCCCGAGGCTATAGTAGAAGACACTTGCCCAAAGTGCCATGCAGTGGGACTGAACCCGGAACTATGTAGTTCGTAAGCAAGCTACTTACCACACAGCCACTCCTACACCTATATATGATGGTATGAAATTTCTAATTGAAAGAGATCAGTATAAAAGCCTTTTTAGCTTTATTTATTTTTTTTAATGCATTAGTTACAATTACTTTAAGAAATCTAAATGTTCAAAAGTTAAAGTAAATTTTAATAATCAAATTTTTCATTAAACTTTGTTATATTTTCACAGGGGAATGCCGGCCTGTTATGAAAACTAGAGTGCGTAGTGGAACTAAAACTAGCACCACAGACCACCAACAATCTCCAGATACTTCTGCCAAAGCAGGGGAGTCTGAAAAGAGTAACACCGAAAGTTGCCCCTTTCTCTTATTTACATGTCCTGATATTGGACCTGCAGTGCTTCCTAAACAAGAAATTAATGAATATATCCGAGAGTTTCTATATAACTCCCTTGAAGCACAGCCTGAAATGGCCTCGACCTTGATGATTCAGACTCTGAATAAAAATAAAGAAGCCGTAAAAGTTTGTGTTGACATCTTAACAAAATATATAGACAACCTTATTAACAACCCCGGTGAGGAAAAATTCAGGAAATTCCGACTTAATAACCGAGCGTTTCAGGAGAAGGTCAACCCTATGGAAGGGAGTGAAGAATTTCTACTTACTTGTGGTTTTGAGAGGAAAAGTCTAAAGCTTGATGATCAACCTGAAGAAATGTATTTTATCATTCCAGAAGAAAAAGCTCAAAACGTTGACTATCTGAAACATATGAAAGACTGTCTTCTATCAGCTGAACCAATTCGACCTCAGCTTGATCGAGCCTTGCGAGTATATACCCCTCAACATATGCCAAATTTTGTAATACCTGATGACTTCTACAATCTCACTCCAGCTGAACTCAAGAGAGAACAACAGTTACGTAGTGAAAACACAGAAAGGATTGAAATTCTTCGAACGAAAGCCATGCGAGAACGTGACGAGAAACGAGAACTTCGTCGTTATCGTTACACTATGATACGTATTCGTTTTCCTGATAGTGTTGTCTTGCAAGGAACCTTTTGGGCTCAAGAAAAATTAAGTGATCTGAGGAAATTTGTACAAGACAATTTAAGACTTGATTGGATACCATTTAATTTAGTGAATCCAACAGGACATAGACTTGAAGAAGACTTGACACTAATTGAACTTGGCCTTGCACCAACTGCTGTGGTTAATTTCATTGTTGATGAAGACATAATTAATGATCTGGCCCTTCAGCCAGGAACTGCTAATAAAGCTGGATCATTTTTGAAGTCTGATATTCAATGCTTACTTCAGGAATTTCCCTAAATTGCCTTAATATTATTTTTGAACATTAATTTAAAACAAAAATTGAAAATTAAAAAACAAAAAAAAAAGCAGAAGCAAAAACAAAACAACAAACATACTAAAACACAAAATATTTCAAGGCTCACTTATCAAGGATACTATATGTTGAATATTTTGAACTGATTTAAATGACTGATATATCACTGGTTAAATTTTTATTATCAGAACACTTTTCCTGCTTACTAACACTTGACAAGATCGTTTTTTAGAGTAACTCTACAAGAAAAAATATTCTATTTTCTATTTTTCACCAAACCATGTAAATTCATTATTAAGTTCATGTAGTGTGCATTTCCCAATTGAGTTATTTGAAATTGAAGAAATTTATCATAGAATATTAATCAGCGATTATTATAATTGCAGCCATGTAAGGTATTTGTGAAAACTAGCCGTAGATAGGAATTATATAACATTATTATAGACTAATGCTTTTAATGCGCACCAACTTGAGAGCCCCACTGATACAAGCTTTCCATTTTGAAGTGTCCAAGTCTAAATAAAAACTTTCCATTGTAACTTCTTGTAAGGACCTTTGCGCTGGCTCAGTCATGTACATTGCATGCTAGATGAAACGATCCTGAAAGACCTCCTGCATGGAGAATTGTTTTAAGCCACTGTTAATTATTTTATTAAATTTATCATTATTTTCTAAATTAATTGAAACAGCAGCAGTGTATTTCATTAGAAATATAACTACAAATGGGTTAAACCCAAATCACACTAACATTCATTGCTGCAGTTGTAAAAAGCAGTTTCGCTCAAATAGTAGATTTTGACAATCTAATGGCTTGTATTAGTCAGTCTGTCAGTAATAACTTGATATCATTATAAACTATATGCAATAAAGATAATCAGGAAATGGTGAGAATGGAAGAGACTTCAGTTTAGTAACCGTTTTAAATACCATTTTATGAAGAATGAACTTTTAATTTTAGATTTGTATTATTTTAGGGAAGTGCAATGGATGTTTATCTGTAAAGGAGAAGAAGAATAAAAAAAATAAATTTTTGAAGCATTTTAAAACTCTGCCATTATACTTCTATGATTTTAAAAGGCAATATTTGGGCAGTGTGATATGGACTGAAAAATGCCCTTCCTTTATCTGTATAATCTTTAATCTTGTTATTTCCACACTAAATGTTGCTTTGCTATTGCTTAGCTTCAAGAATTTGGGTATTAAAGCTTGGGGATTATTATTTTTAATCGCAGGAGCTTGATCATGTCACTTATAGTGGATGGAAAAGATAAGCAGAGCACTTGTTAACCTTGTATCTACATCACTAAGAGAAGAAAATTCATAATATAAAGCTGGATATATGTGATAGAGAAATTACCTATCAAGAATTGGAAAGTTATTTCGAAAACGGAGTGTTCAGTTCCCTACTTATATTTTTCTCAAACAGACCATGAGATTGGTTAAATAAATGATTTTGTTCTGAGAATATTTCTGAATTTTTAATTGATAATTGTTCTGCCTTTGATGACATATGGTATGTTTGTTATTGTTTAGCCCCAGGTTAGTCCTGATTGAGCAGACCTATGATCAAAGTTGTCGATGTCATAGCTATCTTATGTTTTTGTATATCAGAGTCTACATTGTCCAGTTTGTCCTTGCTTTTTTTTAAAGGACAGTATTGTGTATATCAGAGTCTACATTGTCCAGTTTGTCCTTGCTTTTTTTAAAGACAGTATTGTGGAATTTCAGGGAGGTTTGACATCTTTATCTAGCAGGTTGAATGACCCCATATAGGCTCTTTCAGTTTATGGTTTGAGATAGAGGTGAGTCTTTGGTGGGTTGGCAGAATTAAAAGCATCAAAAAAGCTTTGCAGTATTTAGTTGACACTCTGTGTCAACTAAAATTGACTCATCCGTTGGTCTCGAGAGGCCATGGATCTGTGCCCAAAGTAATTGTGTCAGCTGCTGATGGCTGTGCAGTGTCTGTTGTTGCTGTACAGGCCCAAACAGGGGAGGCAGTCATGTGTATGGCAACTGCATTTGAAGGAACTCTCTACTGGCACTCCTGTTTTTTTTCCTTCCATTGAGTGCGCTTTTCTTTGGTGGCGAGTTCCTGTTTTTCTTCTGCTCTCTTCATCCCCTTTCACAATATTTGTCTCTAGTGTAGGCGATCATTTGAAACCTCTTCCCATCTCAAGACGTCCAGCTCAAGTGTCTTCATATCCCTGTTACAGACGTCCTTGAAACGAAGATGAGGTCGTCCTTGTGCTCTTGTGCTGGTGGCCAATTCTCCATACAGGAGGTCTTTCAGGATCCATCCATCTGGCATATGATGTACATGACTGAGCCAGCGCAAATGATACTGCTGGAGCAGGGTGACTATGCTGAGTATCTTAGTTCGGTTGAGGACTTTGGTGTTGGTGATGTAGTCGGTCCGCTTGATAGCCATGATGTGCCTCAAATTATGCAGGTGAAAGATGTTCAGATGCCACTCTTGTCTGGAGTAGAGGCTCTGTCTCACTGCCATAAAGTAGCCTACAAAGGATGCACACCTTATAGACAGCAATAATGGTGTCAGCAGCCAGTTTTTTGTTTTCCTTTATCATTTTACATAACAGTAATAATACTCATTCACATGAAAATTTGATCTTGCAACTATAAACCATTAAAGAACATTTCAAATTTGAGTGAAAATATGTGGTCATTTGATCTGCCAGAAATAGCAACCAAATCTCTCTTATATCACATCTTAAAAATAGATGTGTCATGCTAGGAAATTATTGTGTCACAGCTGGAATGCTTTTTGATCCTAAGTTTGCTTGATCAGGGCTGAGTAGGGGCTAAACAGCACATTAGATTCCAATTTGTGTGGTGTCCTTTTGTTGCAACATACACACACCAAGCCTTCTTATGTCTATTTATCTTCATTTTTCTCTCTCTCTCTCTTGTCCTATGACCTCAAGTCTTCAGTATGACTTCATTTGAGTGATATTAATTATTCACTAAATTCCATTGATGTGGATGTAAAAAGTAATCTTATACTAAAATGTTCTGATGAGCATTTGTTTTTTTTTTATCAATTTTTTTTTTACTCTGCTTAGACATATTGCATCTGAGATCTTGGTAGCACTTGATTAGGCTCTCCACTATACTCTCATGCTGGATCACTTGGTGCTTTCCCAGAAGTCCTTTGCATACATCGAAGTCCTCATCAGCTATAAGTTGACGAATCTGAGGGCCTGCAAATATGCCCTCTTTAATCTTGGCATCACTTATTTTAGGGAAGATCGCCTTGAGGTACTAGAAACATGGCTTGTTATGTTGCAGCGCTTTGGTAAATTGCTTCATTAGGCCCTTGCAGTGGTGCAAAATGATCTTCTCCTTAACTAGTGGCTCATGATTTACATTATGGCATCCAGGCGTCATAGTTTCCCGAGGTGGCCATTCAAAGCATACATGATGTCCCAATCTGGCCCTACTATCCCACTCGCAAAGGAAGCACGTAAACTTGGTGTATCCAGTTTGTAACCCATTAAGTAGGACTACTATTTTCAAGTACACACAAATTAGTCACTCATGGTCCTTGTAACTTCTGCTGTATAGACACAGGTGTGGCTGTGTGATAAGAAACTGGCTTCTCAACCACATGGTTCAGGATTCAGGCAAATGTTTCTATTATAGTCTTGGGCCTACCAAAGCCTTGCGAGTGGATTTGACACCGAGTGAAAAATACATAAACACACGAGCGATAAATTCAGGACAAATTGCCAAAAAATATACAATAGGAACAGGATTTCACTAACAAATGAAAATTATGTCAACACATAATGAGAAACAAGTACGGGACAAAATACCACAAAAAGTCTAACCCCTTTTCAGTTTTCGACTGTTAATTACTCCCTATTTCAAGCTTTCAACGACAATATAGGAAAACTTCATTAAACTGCAGTATCCAGAAATTAAAAAAAATATAGAATTTTTAGAGAGTTAGAGCTTTGAATGAATAAACAATGACGGTGGACGTACAGAGTAAACAATCGCCGGAGACACATTAAGGGCTGTTTTTTGGTAATTTGTCCTGTACTTATCTCTCATGTGTTTACGTATTTTTCACTCGTTGGTGATGTCCTGTACTTGATGTATTTTATATTTATTTTTATTTATAATCGAATGCGATGCAGCTTTGTCCACAGTAAGTTTTTACTTTTATACATATATATGTGTGTGTGTGTTTGTATATAGGGTCTTTTCCTTTTGAACGGCAGTTTTCAACACAATTTCTGGATCTTTTCCTTTTGAACGGCAGTTTTCAACACAATTTCTAGTTAACTAAACACTTTTAAACTTCGTATACTGGTAGAATGTGTCAAAATAAAAACATTTTTTTCTCTTGACTTTCTTGAGAAAATTGTAATTTGTAAGTTTAACGTAGTTTAATTTTTCGAATTTTAACCAATCAATTGCCTCTATTGAGCTAAAATCATTTGGTGCGTCTAAAACTGAGACAGACACATTCTACCAGTATACGAAGTTTAAAAGTGTTTAGTTAACTAGAAATTGTGTTGGAAACTGCCGTTCAAAAGGAAAAGATCCTGTATATATATGTATATATATATATATATCGAAATTACTACGATGATCCGGTTCTTGACTGAAGACTGAGGGGTTCGAATGTCCTGTCCATGTTTATTGTGTCGTCTTCTAAGAGTTATACGTTCTTGTCCATGTTGTATTTTTCTACATACCTTAATATATATATATATATATGGATACTATTTAAGAGTGGTCCCGGTGCGCGCACTCGCGCATCCACGCTAGCTAGTCGTGACTAGTCGATCCTACAATGACTATCCTATTAAAAAAAAACCCATCTAAGTTATGATGGGGGTACCAAACGTTTATCTAATAACTACTAATAACTTTCAACCGAACTTGTATGAACATTTGTTATAGGATAGGTAGTCGTTGTAGGATCGACTAGTCACAACTAGCTAGCGCGGATGCTCGAGTGCATGCATCGGGACCACTCTTCTCAAATATGTGTGTGTCTGTCCCTCACCACCACTTGATGACCAGTGTTGGTGTGTTTAGAACCTTATAACTTAGTGGTTCAACAAATGAGACCGATAAAATAAGTACCAAGCTGAAGAAAGATGTACTGGGGTCGATTTGTTCAACTAAAAATTCTTCAAGGCAGTGCCCCAGCATGGTTGCAGTCTAATGACTGAAACAAGTGTAAGATACCAGAAATGTCTTTGTTCCTTTCATTCACCCATCTTGTCTCTTGTGTCATTGCCCTCTCTTATTCATCTTGTCAATGATACTACCCTGAATGAACAAATATAGTGTGGTGAGGACTTTCTAATTTTAACCATAACACCACTAATACTTGTGTTATTATAAAATGCATCCAGTATGCTCTGTAAAGTGGTTGTTGAATGAGTGGGGATGATGTTAGGTCAAGAAGACACATGTTGAGGACATAAGATGCATCCTGTTAAAAGATAAGAGCAACCAGCTGTAGAAACCAAACCAAACTGAGCTGGTAGAATCGTTAGCACGTCGGGCGAAATGCTTACCGGTATTTCGTCTGTCGTTACATTGTGAGTTCAAATTCCGCCGAGGTCAACTTTGCTTTCATCCTTTCGGGGTCGATAAATTAAGTACCAGTTACGCACTGGGGTTGATGTAATCGACTTAATACCTATGTCTGTCCTTGTTTGTCCCCTCTATGTTTAGCCCCTTGTGGGTAGTAAAGAAATAGGCATTTTGCCTGCCGTTAGGCTCTGAGTTCAAATTCCGCCGAGGCCGACTTTGCCTTTCATCCTTTCAGGGTCAATAAATTAGGTATCAGTTATGCCCTGGGGTCAATGTAATCAACTTAATCTCCTTGTCTGTCCTCTCTGTGTTTAACCCCTTGTGGGTAGTAAAGAAATAGGTATTTTGCCTGCCGTTAGGTTCTGAGTTCAAATTCCGCCGAGGCCGACTTTGCCTTTCATCCTTTCGGGGTCAATAAATTAGGTATCAGTTATGCCCTGGGGTCGATGTAATCAACTTAATCTCCTTGTTTGTCCCCTCTATGTTTAGCCCCTTTTGGGCAATAAAGAAATAAGAAACCAAACCAGAATTGAAGCATGTAAATGCAATGATCTGACTTGGAGGGTATTAACTCAAAATAAGAAATGACTTGGTCTGTGATGTCCTGTACAACTCATGCCAGCATGGAAAGCAGGTGTAGAATGATGTTGAATTATGACATATGAGCAAGAGATAAAATCTTGGCACAGCAAAACAATTCAGTTTCAATTCTCAGCTGATGCATTTTCACTTCATTGATATGCCTTTGAGAAAAGCATCAATATAACAACTTGCTTCCTTCTATCAAAATGTAAAACATTTGTGCTTAATAAAAATAAACCAAAAAAATTTATTCAAGAATGACCTTTAGGACAGTTCATTTTTTATAATTGTGGGCATCATCATTTTATGTTAGCATTTTTAATACTGGTTTGGTTTGAACTGGCTTCCTTTCTACTTGTCCAGTGCTGGTAAAGCCAGCCTTGCCACTTATCACAGTCTTCTTTGTTATTTGGCTCTCTCAGTGACAAAGAAAACAGCCAGTTTTTGATGTGTGAGTATGTAATTAGTTATTTTTTGTCAAGGATTTTACTGTTGAATGTCTTTCCTATCAGCACATCTGCTGTTGTCCTAACCTTAGAATTCTGATTGTTCTGAATTAATTATGCATTATCTCATAGCTCTGAGATTTCAATGATGTAATTGTTTTTTTTTTTTGTTAGAACAACATTATAGGAGAGGTGTGGATGGTCAGACCTGGTTGGTTTGAACATAAAACAGGTAGAATATTTGGGCTGGATATGGCCAGTTTAAATGCTAATGAGATAAAGTGTCCAATTTACCGTGTAAATTAGGTGTATATTCGTCGTACCATTCATCCCAGTACATAATCAGTAATTATTAATTTATTTTTCAATTCTCAAAAATGGTGTGTTCTATTGTCAACCTTAAGGGGATTTCAAATCAAAAGTGGGTGATAGGGCTGAAAATTAAATATTCTAAGCTCTATACTGTTATTGCCATCAACATTATTACTGTTAGCATTATTTATCTTTTATACATTTTAGTATTTGATGGCTGTGCTCCTAAAAATATGGTTACAGTCATTCTATTTCACTGGTTGTCTCTGTTTTTATAGAAATTCCAAGGGCAATGGAAGTGACTGAAACTAGTACACCAATATGAATGTACTAGAGTATTGAGCTTTGTCTCTAAGTTCCAAGTTCAAATCTCATTTGGATTCACCTGACTTTTAAATACTTTGGGATTAATAAAATATGTACCAGTAATATATTGAGACTAAATAAACTTGTTCAGCAAAAAGCTACCTCAAACAATGATTGGTGTTTTTTTTGGACCCTTCTTTCAGCTGAAATATCCAATGAGGTTACTACTTATGAATACTTTTATATAAAGTTTTGTAAAAGCTAGTTTACAAAAATCATAGTGAAGATGAATTATTAAAGCAAAAATTATAGCCAGCTGTCACTTGAGCAAACATGACTTGATGTAACATGCTTTTGCTACTTGTTTCTAGGTACCTAGGTATAGTTTTGAGCAGACATAAGTACCTCTTGGCCCCATCATTCTTGACCCAATAAAATGGGGGTTCTCAACTGAGTCACATGACCCTTAGGGGGTCTGTATAAGATTTTGTTGTTAAAAATTATGTGCAATAAATTGCTTATACTTTTACAATACACAGAATATTTAAACATTTTTCTGGTACAATTCCAAATAATATTTAATAATAAAAATATAATAGGATCTTTTAAACATCAAATGACTATGAGTGTCCATCCAAATAAAATAGAAATCAAAAGGGCCTATAAGTAAAAAAAAAAAATGGTGAGAACCACTGCAGTAGAACTTCCTGGATGTGATGGCTGGAGAGGGTGAGATGGCTGTATTAGCTCCTTGCTGCTAGTCATTACAGCTGAGAAGACTGCAACAATGTGAAATGGTTTAGTCAGAAGAAAGGGAGCATCCATGGCTTTTTCACAGAGCATCTGAAATGGGTGGGAAGAAGTTATTCTTAGTCTGGACACTTGGTCAAGTGACCTAACATCATGGTAGAAGACGTTTGTCTAAGAAGTAATGCAGTAGGATTGAACCTGGAACCAAGTTACTGCAAAGCAAACTTCATCTGCACCTAATCTTGGATTCTGTGAGAGCTACTTTCTTTAGTGTTCTGACCTGGATTAAGACTACTGACCACTTCAAAAAAAAAAAAAAAATTCTACCCTTTCACTGGCTTCAGTCATTTGACTGCAGCCATGCTGGAGCACCGCCTTTAGTCGAGCAAATTGACCCCTGGACTTATTCTTTAGAAGCCTAGTACTTCGGTCTCATTTGTCGAACTGCTAAGTTACAGAGACATAAACACACCACCATCGGTTGTCAAGCGATGTTGGGGGACAAACATATACACACACACACACATACATATATATACATATATACGACGGGCTTCAACTCACCCCGAGTTGATTTCCTACATGTTTTATTGGATAAACTTATTGTTCCAGGTACGTTCTCATAAATTCATCATGCTTTTCCATCTAGATTTACCCCCAGCTAACCGATTTGCATGCATCGTTTTTGTTCTGCTTTTCTTCCATCAACCTGTACATAACTACACCTTCCATTTTTTTGTTGTTTTTGTACTGCTTAAAGGCACGTTTCTATCCTGCCAAGTTTACTCTTTAAACCATGTTTGTGTTCTCCCAGTCAACAGCCTTATCATTACTGGTACTTTAAACTCTTCGGTTGCATATTTGTGTGAATAAAATCGTTTTTCTTTGGATTAGACAAAAAGTCTATCTTTATTTCTTTTTTTGCTGGTGTCTCAAATTTAGGTTAAATCAGTGTTTCTCAAAGGGGAGGCCTATGGGATGGTCGGAGAAGTTTCGAGAAAATTTGGTTTAAATGTTTGACAACTCAGCACCGTCCATACAAGCGTTTTGCTTGTAAGTTCAATAAAAAACAACAACCCAAGAATCTCGATATAACATTTTATAACAAAATAAGAATTCCAATAATATTTATGTATTTATAAAACAAAATAAATATAAATACAATTTTGTGTAAATATAGACTTTATAAAAGTAGTAATCAAATTTTTCAAACACATTCAAGTGAAAAATATTTTGCTCTCAAAATATATTCAGCCTTAAATTGTCATGAGTATTCAAGAGGCACTGTAAACAAAATAAAACTGGAAAGGATTTCAGTGTCTTGTTTATTTCATTTCTTTTAATCGTTTTGTTTAGAAAAATAACTTGAATCTCAAAAGAAAAAAAACAACTTATTCTTTACTCAACTTCAATTTGTAGATAAATCTTGAATGAAATGGAGTTCATTCGAATTTTACAATCCTAATAAATGGAATCAAATTGAATTACACAGCATAAAACCATAAAAATAAACAGGGTTCTGTTATAAGAAACACTAAAGGATTTCTGGGTTTGGACTGAAGACTTTACATAAATATTCTATCGCTCTCTCTCTCTCACACACACACACACACACACATATGGCAGTATTAATGGAATGTGCAATAGACTAATTGGGAGGAAAATTACTGAAACACAAAAAATTCAAATATGAACATGGAAAGTATACATTGTAGTTTATTTGAATTTTTTTCATTTCAATAATTTTCCTCTGATTTTACTCATTCTCGAATTTGATGGACATATAGTGGTACCTAAGTGGACTCAAGGAATCTCTAGTAAGACTTTTTATTGATGTACCTGAAGAGACCCAAACAGGTCAAAACGTGTTGTACCCAATAAAGTTTATTACACATTCCATCGCCTATCTTATTAATACTGTTACCCCAACCACCACTATGAAGTCCCTGCAGTAAATCTACGGATAACAACAGGTAATCAAAACTGTGCTGGTGCTTTACTCATCATCCATTTATACATTTTGTACAATTTCTCCATTATATATATATTAATACATACACACATATATATAAAACAAACAAAAAATATAATAAAGTTGACAAGATAATCTTCATGCTGTCAAAATTTCCTCTTAAAAATGAAGAGGATTCATAAGATAACATATGTTAACGAAAAAAGAAAAAGGGATGGTCACAGTGAGAATGGCTGATTATATGTCTATTCAATTAGAGCTGTCTGGGGAAATTATATTATAAGATTATTGTTCATCAAAAACTTAATATGAACAATATACAATTATAAAAATGGAGTCAATACATGAAAAGGCTTCAATACAAACTGTAAGTTTCAAGCATTTCTTGTCTGATTATGTATTGATGGATAATTTAAGGGGTAACTGGAGTTGTTTTATGTTTATTAAACCCAAGTAAGGCCTATGATCAAAGGCGTTTCAATTAAGACCACACTATCTTCTAAGCCAATAACTCTTTTCTCTAGAAAGAGAGTAAGGTGTAATTTAAAGGAGATCTGGTTGCTATTTCTAGAAGGTTGAGCGACCACATAGTCTCCCTCAATGGCTAAGTTGATAAAAGTGTTGAAGCAATTGCTGAGTTGTCTTTAGAACTAATACTCTACAGGTTGATTCCTTGTGGTCAATTTAACTTAAAGTAAACTAATATTCCCTATTAGAAACAAACTTATAGGGACAGACTTTCAAATGTCATTGGTGAAAGCAACCAAACCTTGTATCACTCACTGTAAGTTTTAAAACAAAAAAAAAATATCTATTACATCAAAATATGAAGCTCTTAATGGCTGAGTGTACCTGTCTGTGAGTAGGTACCACAAATAGTGATACTCATGCATACAGGCACACACACACACACAGGTGGACCAAGCTATTGGTGAATGTAGAAATAGTAATATATTTTATCACCCTATGCTTACTGTTGTTTGCATGTGTAGCAAACAAGTTCTACATCTTCAGAATCAAGTTGTTAGTAGCTGTAGGCTATTATTTAGATGAAAAACAATTGTTCTAGTGACATGCAAAAATTTGCAAAAACCAACTTATTGCAGTAGGTGGTAAGAAGAAAAAGGGGATGTTTTAAGAATATAATTCCATTACTCTTTTACTTGTTTCAGTCATTTGACTGGGGCCATGCTGGAGCACCGCCTTTAGTCGAGCACATCGACCCCAGGACTTATTCTTTGTAAGCCTAGTACTTATTCTATCAGTCTCTTTTGCCAAACTGCTAAGTTACGGGGACGTAAACACACCAGCATCGGTTGTCAAGTGATGTTGGGGGGACAAACACAGACACACAAACATATATATATATATATATATACATACATACAACAGGCTTCTTTCAGTTTCTGTCTACCAAATTCACTCACAAGGCTTTGGTTGGCCCGAGGCTATAGTAGAAGACACCTGCCCAAGGTGTCACGCAGTGGGACTGAACCCGGAACCATGTAGTTCGTAAAGAAATAGTTGTGATGGTCCCATGATTGAACAGATTTCTAATTACGGAGCAGTTACAGTGGAAACATGACAATAACAACACTGATAGAGCATGAGACAAGACAACAATCAGCTTAGAGATTGGTAGTTCATGGCTTGTTAGTACAGCTACTTTATATGCCTATCAAACATACTAAACTTTCAGTAACCAAGTATGAGCAAGAGCCATGGAGGCAGTATAGTTTTATTGCTTTAAGCAACAATAACACTGTACTTCATTAGCTTGCAGTGTTGAATTTAATTACTCTCTTAGGAATAACAGCCTGCAATAGTTTAGCCATTTAAAGAGTGACTTCTCATTTGACAAATGGTACATAAATAAACCGGTATAGATCTTAGTGAAAAGATCTAGAAAGTGAGAGCTATAGTAAAAAATAGCAATTTTTATAATACATGTAATTAACAAAAAAATTTGTTGATTTTTATCTAAAAAAATTTACACGCAAAAGATGTAACTAAAAATATATAGAATTATAGTACTAAAAATATATAGAATTATAGTACTAAATTTGTTGAAACTGAAAACATTATATATGTAAACCACCATTTAATAATCATATTCCATGCTGGCACAAGTTGGGTAGTTTCACAGGATCTGACCATCTAGGGGACTGCCTTGAGCAGACATTAAAGCCCAATGCATAGTCATAATCCTGTTGAACAGTTCAATCCATGCCAGCATGGAACATGGACGCTAAATGATGATGATATATATATTATATATAAAACACAAGAAAATAAATTCATTTATCAAATTATTACAAAAATATGTTAATAGAATATCACATTATCCAAAGTATTTTTGAACACTGAATTACACTGAAAACACTTTTACAGAATACAAAAACTGGATGAAAGGAACAAATGTTATGGAAAAAAAAAAAATCATTAAAATTTAACAATTTTTGTTCATATTTGTTCAATATACTTTTTTTTTTCTAGGTAGATGTAACGTTTGTATCACAGGTATTTTCTGCTCCACTCCCAGAAAACCCATGAAGGTTATCCAGAATGGCTTGAGTAAAGGTGACACCAAAAATAAAAGCACCTAAAGACAAAAATAATATTCCACTGCCAACAGCTAGTCGTGGTTTCCACACTGGGAAGTCGTTCATATGTAAACCTAGTTGAAGGATGCATATACCTGAAAAATATAAACAGAAAAAGGAAGATTTATAGCTTTATCTGGGGTTTTGTTTTGAGATCAGTTTACAAAAAAGAAAAAAAGAAAAAGGGGTGTTAATGAAGAATAGGCAGTAAGTTATAATTGGTATAATATGAAGAGAAATGTGTGAGAGAGAGAGAGAGAGAGAGAGAGAGAGATAAAAGCAGCTTCATTTTTACCTTTATTTCATCCCTACTAAATGTCAAGAAGGAGTCTCAATGCAGTCATTCAACTGCATGAAATAGCAATTACACTTATTAAATCACATTCTAATGTTTTTTTTTTTTTTTAAATAATGTGACAATGTAGTAATTTTCTTTCAATTATCCCAATACAATCAAAATTTAGAGAGGAACTCAAATATTTTGCAGGAAATTGATAAATTATTGTACCTAGGTATCTTGTTATATGATATCTGTTAGGGATAAACCTAAATTCTATAGACGTAATATCCACTTTTCCATGCTTGCATAGGTTGGATAGAAGTAGTTGAGGCAGATTTTCTATTGTTGGGTGCCTTTCCTGTCACCATCACTCACCTGCTTCTAAATAAGATAATATTTTTCCATGGTTGGACATGTTTTCACAGGAGATAAATAAAGGACACTGCTTGCAATGATGGTGACACTTTCTTACAACTAATACCTGATAAAAGGCAAGGAAACAGTAACACACACATGTATAGTAATACCTCACTTTACAATGGCCCAATTTGTGAGACCCTGGGTTTATGAGTTTTATAATAAATATAAATTTTCAACGAAGTGCTAAAGTTTCTACTATTACAACAAATACTTCTGCGTGTTACTAAGAAATTTATAGAGAGCGAAAAAAAAAAGCTTCTTCTAAGCAAACTACTCTAGACTATGCCTATGGGCATATGGTGTAGTGGTTAAAAGCACAGGCTACTAACCCCAAGATTCCAAGTTCAATTCCAGGCAATGACCTGAATAATAATACTCTAGACTTGTTTTTTAAAAAGAAATCTACAAGTGCTTGTGAATTGGCAACAGCATCTACAAATGATGGTGTGCATGTGAGTCGGGTGTGAGTGATGGTGATTTAGAAAACAATTATATTAATATTTATTATAAATGATCTTGACAGTCTTTTTACTTTACATTCTATGGTTATTTTATTGCCATTTATTTACAAGTATTAGAAATTTTAAAGGTAAAATATTTTTCTGAGAATGAATTATGATTTATAACATTGCTACCATGGAAAATTTTTGCTCTGCTTTATGAGTAGTCTCCAGGAACAAATTAACTCGTATATCAAGGCTTTATTGTATATATGTATGTGTGTAAACACACACAATGTGCTTCTCCTGTATCAGTGGATCTGGTAGATGGAAACTGAAAGAAGCCTGTGTGTGTATGTATGCATGCAGTCTCACTGCATGGCATCTTGGCAAACCTGAAACCACGTGTTTGGGAATCAAACTTTTTAATGCACAGCCACCCATGTTTAGAAAGAGATTTCATTTTAAGTAACTACTATTACATCTTCAAACAAATGGCTTCAACTTCTGAATTCTGTTAGGAATTAACTAGACATGGGAGATATTCTAAAGAAAATGAAAGTAAATAGAAAACTGAGATTACCTGGGAAGACAAAGATAAAGACAGCTGCTAATGTTCCAAGGAATGCGATGACTACTCCAATATTAGGAATTAACACAGCAAGGAGAAGAGTTGTAAAAAACCAGACTAGAGTCATTATAATACGCCGTACTTTCTCATGGATACTGGCACTCACAGCAGAGAGATTAAATATATAACACCATAAACTTTCTAAACCAGCCCTGCAAAATGAAGAATTACAAGTTAAGGACAGTAATTATTAGAGCAACATATATATAAAAAACAAAGAATGAGGAGTGCCTCTGTGTGGTTGCTAAAAATAGCAGTCTAGTTACCCTCAAATCACAACTGCTTAAAAAAAGATTGTTGGATAATGTAATCTACATGCATGATGGTTGGGGAAAAGGTAGGATGGTCACAGCTGGAATAGCTTTGATCACAGACCTGCCCAGTAAGGGTTGACACTGGGCTAAACAAGGGCAACAAAAATGTTATAATTGCAGAGTGAGTTTTAAACTGAAGATTTTTTATTTTAGTGTCAATAAAAATAGAAAATAATATATTTATAGGCACATGTAAAACTAATGCTGTTCCTATACATCTTAATGGAAAGATGTATTAACCTAATACTAATAGGTTCTCTGGAAAATTTTGAGTGTTTTTAAGTCAAACCATTTAACACTTCATTGAACACACTTGAAACGCAACAGTTAAAACTTTGGCATTGCTTGAAGTGGTAGTGCATCTCTTCTTTGTTTCTGACTAAAAATAGATTTATCTTTCATTCTGGTTACCTTTTATTGACATTTGAAATGGATAACCAAAAATTTCATATTCATGTTGTGCCGCCTCGACTGGCTTCCGTGTCGGCGGCATGTAAAAAGCACCATCCAGCCGAAGCCAGTGCCGACTGGCTTCCATAAAATGCACCATCCGAATTGTGGCTGATGCCAGCGCCGCCTCGACTGGCTTCCGTGTTGGTGGCACGTAAAAAGCACCATCCGAATCGTAGCCGAAGCCAGTGCTGCCTTGACTGGCTTCCATAAAATGCACCAATCCGACCGTGGCCGATGCCAGCCTCGCCTGGCACCAGTGCAGGTGGCACATAAAAAGCACTCACTACACTCACGGAGTGGTTGGCGTTAGGAAGGGCATCCAGCTGTAGAAACTTTGCCAGATAAGACCGGAGCCTGGTGCAGCCTTCTGGCTTTCCAGATCCCCGGTCGAACCGTCCAACCCATGCTAGCATGGAGAACGGACGTTAAACGATGATGATGATGATGATGATGAATGTTTTTCTTTTTTAAAAAAAAGAGAGAAATGTTGCAAAGACTTGCAAAAACATTTCTGAAGTTTATGGTGATGATGTTGTAGGCTAATCAATTGTTCAAAGGTGGTTTGCAAAACTTAAAGCTGGAGAGTTTAGCTTGGAAGATGACAGTCACAGCGGAAGACCTTCAAAACTGGATGAAAATGTTTTTTTGAAAGCAAAAATCAAAGAAAGCTCAAATATTGTGACTAGAGAAATTGCAGAAGAGTTGGAAGTTTCTAAAAGTATGGCTCAAGTACACCTGGTGAAGCTAGGATACATTTCTTGCTATAGTGTATGGGTTCCTCAGAAACTCTCAGAAAAGGATTAATTGGTTTGGTATTCCGTTTGTAATAAGCTTTTGAAATGGAATGAAAAAGCATGCCTTTATTGAAACAACTTGTGAATGGAGAAGAAAAATGGATTGTATACAAAAATGTAGTGTGAAAAAGATCCTGAAGTTTGTGTAAACAGTAACCAAAGACAAATATCTATGCCAAAAAAGCTACACTCTGCATTTGGTGGGATCATAAAGGTATTATTTATTAATACCTTCTCCCACAAAGCCAGACCATTAATTCTGATGTGTACTGTCGTCAGCTGGCTAATTTGAACTAAAAAAAAAAAATCAAAGAATTGAGGCTGGAGATTGCCAACAGGAAAGGAGTAGTGTCCCAACAAGACTATGCCTGACCACATGTCTTTGGCCCCACCAAACAAAGTTATGTGAACTTGGCTGGGATCTCTTATCCCATCCACCATAGTCTCCTGATATTGTGCCATCTAACTACTACTTGTTTTTGTCTTTACAGAACCCATTGTAAGGAAAAACCTTTTAACAATTTAGATGGAATCAAAATGCATCTAGATAGCATTTTTTCTTCAAAGCTAGTCAAATTTTATGCTGATGGAATACTTAAATTGCCTGATAGATGAGCAAAGGTCTTTAATAATAATGGAAATTATCAGGTCATTAAGAATGAAATGTCTGATTTTTCTTGTATTGTTTATGAATATGAGTTCTGTCAAGGAACCAATGCACCCCAGACAGAAATGATGATGTGTACTGTCATTGATGGTTTGAGAAAATCAGCCCCTTGGTAGACTTGAGACCAAGGTGGATAATGTAGTGGAAGCAGATACCTCTCAAACTACACATGAGTTAGCAGCAAGGTTTGACGTTTCGATTCCAACTAAATAGGACCATCTGAAACAAATCAGCAAAGTAAAGAAGCTGGACAGGTGGGTACCACACAAACTGAATGAGCATCAATTGACATGTTGTCTTGAAACTTGTTCTTTGCTGTCACGCCATAAAAGCGAACCATTTTTGCATTGTATTGTTACATGTGATGAAAAACTGGATTCTTTTCAACAATGGCAAGCGTTCTGCATGGTGGTTGGATAGAGACAAAGTGCCAAAACACAATCCAAAAAAGAATATTCACCAAAAAAAGCTAATGGTGTCTGTTTGGTGGCCCAGCGCTGGTGTCATCCACTACAGCTTCATGAGACCTGTCAATTACAGCGGATGTATACATCAACTAATTGGATGAAGTGATGAGTGAACTTGCAATTAAACAACTGAGATTGGTCAATAGAAACAGGCCAATTCTCTTGCAAGACAATGCTCAACCATATGTTGTACAAAGAACGGTACCCCAGTTACAGGAACTGAACTTGGAAGTACTCTGTCATCCACCATATTCACCAGACCTTGCATCAATTGACTATCATATTTTCCAGGCATTAGACAAGGAAAAAAACTTCAAATCTGAAGAAGATGCAAAAACGGCCTTTCCTGATTTCATCAACTCTTGTTCTCCAGAATTTTTTGCTACCTGCATAAATAAGCTACTGATAAAATGGCAAAATTGTGTTGATAATTTAGGTGCATACTCTGATTAACTGCATTGCTTTTTGCTAAGATAAAGTAAAATAAACTTTCAGTTCAAAATCAGACATTTCATTCTTAATGAGCTGATATTTCATCAAATAAAATTTATTGAAAGGTCCAATTATTTATATCCCTTTTTGCATTTTAAAAAATGCTCAGAACTTTCTGGACAACCTAATTCTAAGCTGCAAATGACCATATTTCTAATAATACACAACCTAAATGCTGCAATTAATTTTTAAAATAGTCAAGAGTTAAATGAAAATAACAGACGTTTTTATTTATTATGCTACTGATATCTCACATCATTGTTTATGTAGTCAATAATTAAGAAATGGCACAGAAAAGCACCCATTACACTATCAGAGTGGTTGGCATTAGGAAGGGCATCCAGCCATAGAAAACTATGCCAAATCAGAGTGGAGTCTGGTGCAGCCTTCCAGCAGGCCAGCCCAGTCAAACTGCCTGACCCATGCCAGCATGGTCAACAGATATTAAATGATGATGAGTACTGATGTAATTATAAAATGCAGTTAGTACTGTCTATAAATGTGTGGAGATAATATAGTTTCAAAAATACTCTTTAAACCTCAACTAACATTTTACTGTTTTTGAGTCATAGATTAAAAAAAAAAAATGTTATAGGTCATAGGTATGCTTACTAGCAAACGTAATGCTTATTTATTCACATTGTTTTGAATTAATTATGCATTAACTTATAGATTTGAGATTTGAATGAGGTGACTGTATTTTTGAAGAATGATATTATAAGGTAGGTGAGAGCGACTGGATCTGGAGGATTATAACTTAGAACATGTAGAATATTTATCAGGGCTGGATACAGCCAGTTTGAATGCTAAATGCTTAATTAAAACAAGTCTGGGCTAAACAACCCTGTAGGCTGCCTGGGTTGTTCTTAGATATCATAAGAACTCCTATTGCTGCTTGTATGTTTAGCACATCTAAATTCTTTGTTGTTTAAGGCTCTGTCACAGATCCCACAGTGTTTTTATTGCACATATTGTATACTCCGAATATCTAATACTGATATTTTGCCTAATCCTTCACTGTGTATCAAGCATTCAAACTGTCACAGAATAAATTTTGCAAAATAATTCAAATAATTTAGATTTAAAAAGAAAAAGATACAAACCTGCCACAAAAATGTAAAATTGGATAGCAAGTGTAAGTCTTGAAACCTATTAAAAGTACAGCTACAAGGATCGAGACATCTGGGTTATTGTAAGATAAGAGAATGTCACTTTTGATTTTGGAACCAAATGTTAAGTAGCCACACGTTGCCATAACTGTGTAAGTAATTATACAAAGGGCAAGAGCCACAGCAATCGTCTTAGAAAATTCCCGTAGTGTTCTCTTTTTTAGACAAGAGTAAATGGGTATAACACTAACATGGCACTGAAACAAAAAGAAAAACAAGTTAATGGTATATTCATGAGAAATGTTACAGTTACTACTGGCTATGTGAACAGGAACAACATTTATTATCAAGTACCTGAAATAGGTTAATAAAAGATACATTATCTACTCCCTTGTGCCTGAAGTGATTTTAAAGAAATTCACTAATAAGTACCTCTCATGGATAACAGCAGCAGCACAATGGCATGAGAGAATGTTTAGGGGAAGGTCACACTACTGCTAAAAACTATGACACACACACATGCGCACATAAGGATACACATCTTATAAGAACAGAATGGAGTAAGTGGAGCAAGAACACACACGAAAACGAAGTATCGCTGAAGAGGTCACAGATGTGTGACAAAAGATTTCTGGACAATGGACATGAGTAAAAATAATAAAATAGGAATAGTAATAAATGAATAAAGAAAAAATATATAGTGCATGTTTATTGGAGTGGGGGGAAGGGAAATTACCATCCTGAAATATAACTTGGAGAAAAAAAAAAATCTCAGTTTAGCTGATATATTTTAAATCATGATAAGATATTAGTGTTGGCTCAAATGACATGACCTACTTTTTCGCTGGTTTCAACGTTGGCCATGTTGGAGCAAACCCTTTAAGAGTTTTAGTAGATCACATAGGACTTGAAATTTATTTCAGTTTGGTGCTTATTCTATTAAATGACTTAATTACTTTTTGATGTAAAGCAATGAAACAGACACACATGCATATACAGAAGACTTGCCTAAAGGGTTCTATACAATAGAACTGAAATCAGAGCCATGTGCTTTTAAAGCAAGCTTCTTAAGAACACGACTATAAAAAAGGGAAGTATCATACAATTTTGTCTATTACTTAAATAAGATAGGATGATCACAACTAAAATGCTTCATCAGGGCTGATTTTGGGATTAAACAATAACTACAAGCAAGCTGAAGTATGGTAGTTTAGAATGTAAAGATAAAATGCCTTTACATGTGAAGAGAACAGAAGACTCATTTCAATAAAATGGGCTCACTTCATTAAATAACCAACCTACTCAATATTACATACATTTATACTAAAAAGAGAAATGAAATATTTGATAAATACCCAAACTAGAAAAATTATTCATTAGGTTACATCAATTGGATAAAATTAAAATTTTTGAAGTATTTATCACTTAAGGGAGTGAACTAGTAGAGTTGTTAGAGTATTGGATAGAATGCCTTATAGTATTTGTGGATCTCTGTACTGTGAGTTCAAATCCTACTGAAGCCAACTTAACAATCTTTTCAGGGTTAATAAAAAGAGAAAAAAAGAGCATCAATCCAAGGTAGTGAATTGAAACAAGATTGAGCAAGATGCTTTGAGGCATCTATTCTGGTTCTTTGCTTTCTGAGAGCAACACCTATAATGACAATGACACTGGTGCCAAACTGTGTTTCCCCAATTTGGCAGCTTTACCTTGGATATAAACATCAGTGTTGTGAAAAGCAGACTTTGCCAGTCTTACCCAAAATAATCTTGCTCATACATGGTTGACCTTGACTGACAAAGGCCCAAATGATAATTTATCAGTTGGAAGAAAGTCCACATTCATGACCTTTGTAGGTTCTGAGACTTGTAAAGGGAAAAGACAAAAGAAAAACTACAACTTGTTTTACTGCAGTAAGAATCAACATGCTAAGATATAGATTAATCCTAAGACTGGAAAAACTACAAGACAAAATACTGATGTATGCGTTAATAAGGACAATAATTTGGACTCACCTGATAGGAGAAACAAACAGTAGGCATGACATAAAAGACATCAATCCAATTTTCAGGTCTGAATGAAAAAAAAAAAAAAATATATATATATATAAATATATATAACATTTTTGTTATTCTTTTACTTATATCAGTAATTGAATTACTGCTACAGGAGCAGGACTTCCAAAAGGTTAGAAAAAGTTAGTCAATTATATCAAGCTCATAGATACTCTGTTAACTGATCTCCATTTAATAAAATCGTCAAGTTCATCAACTGAGTTATTTCTCTTAGTAACATAAGCATCTTAACTCTTTAGCATTCAGATTATTCTGTCAAATGTAATGCTTATATAATCAAATTGTTTTGAATTAATCATGCCATACATTGTAGCATTGAAATTTAGATGATGTGATTGTTTATTCTTGGAATGATATTGTAGGGTAAGTGTGCAAAGGCAGAACTGGCCAGTTTGAACATAAAACAGAATATTTGGGACAGATACAGCCAGTTTAAATGCTAAAGGGTTGAAGTATTTACTTATACTTAATAACAGAGGAATTCAAAACGGGTTGCCCCTGAGCCCTCATAGCAGAATCACTACTGGAACTAGAAAATAAATTTCGGGTTTGGAAGCTAGGTTTAGAATCAAAAGGCCTTAGAGTAAATGTAGCAAAGACCAAAGTTATAGTAAGCAGGAAGGCGAACTCATCACACATCCCCTCAGGTAGGTGGCTCTGCTTGATCTGTAGAAGATGTACCCAGTGTAAGCTATGGGCATAAGAGGTGCAGCAACATCAAAGGAAAATTAATCGAGAAGATAGCTTTCGTGTGCGGCAGATGCACAGGGGCAATAGACACCACAGATACCCAGAAAACAGATTCCATCACACTCCAGGGGGAGAAACTAGAAATAGTTGATAGTTTCTGCTACCTAGGTGACCAAGTTAGTAGTGGAGGTGGATGCTCAGAGGGTGTCACCACTAGAATATGAATAGCCTGGGCAAAGTTTAGAAAGCTTCTACCCCTACAGGTGACAAAGGGTCTCGCTCAGAGTGAAAGGTAGATTGTACGATGCATGTGTGCGAACTACCATGCTTCACGGTAGTGAAACATGGGCTGTGACTGCAGAGGACATGCGTAGGCTTGAAAGAAATGAAGCTAGCATGATCCGCTGGATGTGTAATGTCAGTGTGCACACACGACAGAGTGTAAGCGCCATGAGAGAAATGCTGGACATAAGAGGCATGGGATGTAGCGTGCAAGAGAGACGTTTGCGCTGGTATGGTCATGTACTACGGATGGATGGGGAGAGGCGTGTGAAGAGGTGCCACTCCCAAACAGTTGAAGGTATCTGGGGGAGAGGTAGACCCAGGAAGACATGGGATGAGGTGGTCAAGCATGACCTTCAAACGCAATGATGAAAGACCAAGATCTCTGGAGATATGCTGTGACTGCAATGACCCGACAAAGAATGTGAGTTCATAGCTGTTTCCTGCACCAGTTTCACATAGCCCCAGCCTATCCTAAGTACCTTGGATTGCAGAACGACCTGCTGTGCTTACTTTGGATCGTAGGTTGACCTGCTGTGCTTGAGGAGACCTATTGAGTCAAGTACATCAACATCAAAATAAATATCAAATGGAAATTGTAGTTGTGATACCTGTGCCGGTGGCACGTAAAAAACACCATCCGAATGTGGCCGATGCCAGTGCTGCCTTGACTGGCTTCTGTGCTGGTGGCATGTAAAAAGCACCAACCGATCGTGGCTGCTGCCAGCCTCCCCTGGCACCTGTACTGGTGGCACATAAAAAGCACCCACTACACTCATGGGGTGGTTGGCGTTAGAAAGGGCATCCAGCTGTAGAAACACTGCCAGATCAGACTGGAGCCTGGTGCAGCCTCCTGGTTTCTCAGGCTCCGGTCGAACCGTCCAACCTGTGCTAGCACGGAAAACGGACATTAAACGACGATGATGATGAAGAAATGATATAAATATTTTCAAGTGTTATCATCAGCAGGCCAGTCTGTTTTCGTTTGGCACAACAAAATTTTCACTCTTTCTCTAAACTCTTGGGTTATCTTCTATCTTGTATTTGATAAAGTGAAGCTTTCCCAAATATTGTATAAGTATTTAATAGCTTGTGTTGGGAAATATAATGTCTTGTCTTTATTTTTTGGCATTATCTTACATAGTTTACTAACTTTGCACATTATGTAGATATTCATTATATAAATATAGTACCCATACAGAAGATAATTCATTCACTTTACATTAGATTTTGGAGGATTTTTTTTATTTGTCCCTTGCTAGCATGGTTTAGAGCTGGCCTGGCCAACTCTAATTACATTGCAGGTCACTTGAATCACTTGAAGGAAGGTGTGTAGCATGTGATCATCGCATTGACCATGACAGTGAAAGTTGTCATGGCGATACCTGCTAAGAGGCCTTGCAAATTTGCAGAAAGTGTATGGAGAGGAGGGTGTGAGCTGCACACAAGTTCAGACGTTTCCAAGATGGCTGAAAAATGTTGATATTGACAAAGGTTCTGGGAGACTTGCAACCAGTAGAACTGAGAAAAACATCACAGATGTGAGGGGAAATCGTTGAATCACAATATATGAGTTATCAGAGGATGTGTAGATTAGTTATGGTTCAGTTCAGTCCATTATCACTGAAGATTTGGCTACGAGATGCGTGTCTAAGTCTGCATCAAAACTGCTTTCAGCTGATCAAAATGACACTCAGGGTTTCAGTTGCACAAGATCTTGATTGTGTTGAGAACGATGAATACTTTTTGAAAACTTTGCATAGACCTCTGAGCAGATATCGACAAGCTTTTGGCAAAATTTGATGCAGATTCTCTGCTCAACTTTCTCCGTCATGGTCAATGCGATGATCATATGCTACACACCTTCCTTCCAAAGCACAGCTGTAAACAGTGCAAGTGAGATAGAACGTTAAAATTTAGTGCGCATGCACAGCAGAATTCCAGGTTAATCTGTACCAAGTGGCTTCACTATGTGCTTTAGCTGCATTACTATGGCAACAGTTCGGACACTTATTGATCAGACCTTGTATGTATGTATAATGAAGTACCACGTACCTACAAACCTTTAATAAATATCAAATTATAGTGATGGTGAGGAAATTTAGGATATAAAGCTGTAGAAAATGGCAAGTGTTACTTACGAAGTGCGTATATATTCAGGAGGAGTTTCAAGTAATGCATATTTGGCAATAACAACAATCACAACATATATAACAGCCACAACTCCTAGGAAACTGGAAATATATAGAATATAAGAATGCAAGGTTCTATGAATTTCAAAGTAAATGACAAACATTGAAATGAACTTAACATAAAAATTCCAATAAAATATTTGGATGATTGTAGTAACAATAGCTATTTAAAACATGTGTACCATTATATATACCTTTGCTTTACTTTGTGACAGAGTTACATATATAATAAAGTATTAAAAAATTTTGTCACATTTATGGCCAGAAGCAACTCAAAAGTGTAATTCCAATACTAACCTTGCATACTTCAGGAAATCTATCTTCTTAGGGAAACAGAATGGTAAAATGAGTACTGTTGAGGTCACTACTATAGTAAATATTCGGTTCATATACCAAGGGTTTGTACAGAAAAGGCCCTTATTAACAAAGATAAAAACTGAAAAGAGAAAACGCATGCATTAATATTAATTTTAAGGATATGAAGACAGGGGAAGCCCCCAGCCCATCAGGAATCACCACCGAGATGCTTAAAATATCCAGTGGTGTGGGTTATGGTCTAGTCACCCGTATTGTAAATCAGGTGGTTCATGAAGAAGTCATACCCAATGACGGGTGTAGCAGCACCATAGTCAACTGCTACAAAGTTAAAGGTAATGCCTTAGATAGAAATAGTTACAGAGGTATCAAATTATTGGATCAGGTGATGAAAGTTGTGGAGAAAGTCATAGACCAACTAATCAGGGAGAGAGTCTAGATAAGATGCAGTTTGGCTTTGTGCCAGGTAGAAGCACCACTGATGCTATATTTCTGGTAAGGTAACTGCAGTAGAAATACCTAACCAAAGATAAACCTCTGTACTTGGCTTTCGTTGATTTGGAGAAAGCTTTTGACAGGGTTCCCCCATCCTTATCTGGTGGTCAATGCAGAAACTAGGAATAGACAAATGGTTGGTGAGAGCTGTACAGGGATGCTATCAGTAAGGTGAGGGTGGGCAATGAGTACAGCTAAGAATTCAGGGTACAAGTAGGGTTCATCAAGAATCGGTGCTCAGCCCCCTCTTGTTCATCATAATCCTCCAGGCAATAACAGAGGAATTCAAGACAGGCTACCCCTGGGAGCTCCTCTATGATGATGACCTTGCTCTTACAGCTAAATCACAACCTGAGCTAGAGAAGTTCCAGGTATGGAAACAAGGTCTATAATCAAAGGGCCTTAGAGTTAACCTAGCAAAAACCCAAGTCATAATAAGTAGGAAGGCAAACAAATCACAAATTTCCTCAGGTAGATGGCCCTGCTCAATCTGTAGAAAAGATGTAGGTAGAAGCTCCATAAGATTCACCTAGTGTAAGCTCTGGACATATAAAAGGTGCAGCAACATCAAAGGAAGGTTAACAGAAAAACTAACTTTTGTATGTGGAAGGTGCACAGGCAAAATAAATGCTAAACATGTGCAGAAAACACTCCAACTGTCAGGGGTGAAAACTAGAGGTAGTAGATAGCTTCTAGATGACCAGGTTAGTAGTGGAGGTGGATGTTCCGAGAGCGTAGCAGTGAGAATAAGATTAGGTTGGGCAAAGTTCAGAGAGCTCCTACCCCTACAGGCAACAAAGGAGTGAGGCAATCTACCTCACACTCAGACTGAACGGCAGATTGTTTGATGCCTGTGTGCAAACAGCTATGCTACATGGCAGTGAAACATGGGGTATGACAGCTGAGGACATGCGTAGGCTTGAGGGAAATGAAACCAGTACGCTTTGCTTGATGTGCAATGTCAGTGTATATGCTCGACAGAAAAGTTAGGCATAAGAGGAATCAGATGTGGTGTGCAAGGGAAACGACTGTGCTGGTATGGTCATAAGAATGTGCATGGACAAGGACAGCTGTCTAAAGAAGTGCCAATTTCTGTTGAAGGAACCTGTAGTAGAGGTAGACTGAGGAAGACATGGGATAAGGTGGTGAAGCATGATCATTGAACTTTGAACCTCACAGAGGCAATGCCTAGTGACCAAGTACTTTGGCGATGTACGCTGTTTAAGAGGTCCTGTCAAGCCAAGTGCACCTGTGCAGGTGACACGTAAAAAAAAAAATCAACTTGAATGTTGGGCCTTATGGAGGCAAAGTGGGTGAGTTCTTTTTGAGTGTTGGGCCTAACTGAAGCATAGCGGCTGAGTTCCTTTTGAGTGTTGGGCCTCGCGGAGGCAATGACCAAGACCTTTGGCATTATGTTGTGCTTGAAAAGAAGACCCATCAAGCCGAGCAAATCGCAGTCGTATCAGATACCGGTGTCATGCAAATGGCACGTAAGAGCGCCCATTACGCTCTTGGAGTGTTTGGTGTTAGGAAGGGCATCCAGCCATAGAAAACCATGCCAAATCAGACTGGAGCCTGGTGCAGCCTTCCAGCGTACCAGCCCCGTTCAACCCATGCCAGCATGGACAATGGACATTAAACAATGTTGATGGTGATGACCGAAAATATTCTAGCATAAATTGATCATGTAATAATTATGAAGACTAAACTTCCACCCACATGCAGGAGCGATGTCGTAGCATAGCTTGAAAAGTTTTTGTTACCTTTAAATAAAAATACTGCTGAGTGAACAAGTGTCAAGCAATATAGTAGAAAGAGATTGTGATGATACTGTTTCAATACCTTTAAATTAACCCTATAGCATTCAGATTATTTTGTTAAATATAATGCTTATTTATTCACATTGTTTTGAATTAATCATGAATTATCTTGTATCTCCAAGTCTTTGATGATGTGGTAGTTCATTTTTAGTATGACATTGTAGGGTAAATGTGAGGAGCTGCATTTTGCCAGCTTGAACATAATGCAGGTAGAATATTTTGGCGGTGAGCTGGCAGAAACGTTAGCATGCCGGGTGAAATGCTTAGCGGTATTTCGTCTGCCGCTACGTTGTGAGTTCAAAGTACTTGGTCACTAGGCATTGCTTCTGTGAGGTTCAAAGTTCAATGGTCATGCTTCACCACCTTGTCCCATGTCTTCCTCGGTCGACTTTGCCTTTCATCCTTTCGGGGTCGATAAATTAAGTACCAGTTACGCACTGGGGTCGATATAATCGACTTAATACCTATGTCTGTCCTTGTCTGTTCCCTCTGTGTTTATCTCCTTGTGGGTAATAAAGAAATAGGTAGAATATTTTGGCTGGATATGGATGGTTTAAATGTTAAAGGGTTAAATTAAAAGCATTGAACGAGAGTATCATTTCAAACTTACTACAACAGTTGTGTTGTGTTCTTTAAACCTCCAGCATTTAAACCAGCCATATTCAGCCTACTTGTTTTATATTCAAACCAGTCAGATCTTGTCTCTCACACGTACCCTATAATGTCATTCCAAGCATATGCAATCACACGACTGAAATCTTGAAGCTACAAGTTAATGCAGGATTAATTTAAAACAAAAGGGACTGAATAAGCATTACATTAAACAGAGTAATATGAATGCTAAAGGGTTGAGGTGTCTTCTCTCAATCTATTTGTATGACAATTAAGTTCCATTTCAACTTCACATGATTACTCTAGTAAAATGCACCAAGTTTTAAAAACAATGCAAATTAGCAAATAGCAACCCTACCTCCATACTTGTATAAAAACAGATTAAACAAAATTTTGTTACTTACATTCTTGCCATTGGTCGCCAATGATGATAAGGAAAGTGATGCAGGTACCATAGCAGTAAAGCGTGATTGCGATAGAACACCACAACAGACCCTGATGGCCACACAGATAGAAAACGACTTCTTGGTAGTTAGTACTTTGGTTTTTATCAGAGCAGTACACAAGAATTAATAGAGCTGCCACCACAAATATCATCAAAAACTAAAAGAAAAATGAAAGACACTCCTTTAAGTTTATAGACTAGAAGAATATTCTAAAAAGCTCATTATCAATCAAAGTTTTATTATACTGGCAGTTTTATCTTTGATTTGTTTCCATAGTTAAGATTTAAGTGTTTGCTATACTAGTCAATACATTTTCAATAATTTTAGTAAAAAAGTTAGAATGGAAACAAATTTGAGGCAAATAAGTTATCCAAAACTTTTCTCCCCAAAAAGCTTTTTTTTTACCATAAATTCTTATTTCTTTATTGCCTACAATAAAGTGCTCAACTGATACTTAATTTATTAACCCAGCGCTCAACTGATACTTAATTTATTAACCCTGAAAGAACGAAAGGCAAAGTTGACCTTGGTGGAATTTGAACTCAGAACATAAAGATGGACGAAATGCCACAAAGTATTGCCCTGAGTGCTAACTATTCTGCCAGTTTGCTACCTTACTACAAGCATATATTAACCCATTTGATATCAACCCAGTTGAAATCATCTCTGGCTCTGTTTTCAAAAGTTCTGAGCTAAAATCTTCCACCAAACCTTAGTCACAATTTATGCTCCTAACACCAGCTTAATGATAACTAAGTTAGTTCACTAAATTCTTTGTTATATTCAAAATTAATTGAAAGAAACACAGATCATCTTACCAGAAATATGGTAACAAAGGGGTTAATATGATAATATTGTTGAAGTAAACATAATAGAAACATCGGAAAAAAGTAATTAGAAAGTCTTACTATCATGTGTGTACATGATAGCTTTGTAACATGAAACTTTAATGAAGTACAGAAGAATGAAAAAAAAAAGAAATATTTACTGCTTGAATGACTATGCCAATGAGAACTCCACCAGCTTGGTAGTAAGATTCTGGGAAATTGAGAAGACCAGCACCTAATGCAGCATTGACAACAAGGAATACTGCAGCAAACCAACTTGTGCCCACTGATAAATGAATAAAGAAATAAAATATTAAGAAATACAAAAAGTAGAAAAATAAAAGAACTGAAACAAGATGAAAATCTATTAGGTTTCTTTTTTTAACAAGATGTTTCCAGTGTCATATAGTTTTCATAGAAATCACCTTGTGGTGACTTGAATACATCATTAGTGATGTTACCTGGAGTAACTGGGTGTTTTAAATCTCTCCGCAATTAGATACTGTCACCCAGGTAATTCAGCCTGGATCACTCAAGTTCCAGTTTGAATCCAGTTAATATTATCACCATACTTCCCAACTGATTCATAGCCACTTTGAAGCAACCTCTGCTACCTTTGTAGTTAACTTGATGGCCTTCTGCCTACTGGCTATGATGTTGTAAATGGGTTTGAAAATTGATGAAAACATTCCCAAACTATAGTTTTGAAAACATTGCGTTATGAAAGCTATTGCATTATCAAGATTCTGCAGAAAATCACAAACCATTTTTCTGAAAGCTACAAGGAAACAAATTTGAGGCAAATGAGTTATCCAAAACTTTTCTCCCCAAAAAAGCTTTTTTTACCATAAATTCTTATTTCTTTACTGCCCACAAGGGGCTAAACATAGAGGGAACAAACAAGGACAGACAAAGGGATCAAGTCGATTAGATCGACCCCAGTGCGTAACTGGTACTTAATTTATCAACCCTGAAAGGGTGAAAGGTAAGCATTTCGCCCGGCGTGCTAACGTTTCTGCTAGTTCACTGCCTTTTTTTTTTTACCATAAATTCTACACCATCTGAGACGTATTTGTAGCAACTTACATTGATAAATATCAAATTTTCAGGAAGTTATGAGTAAACAAATTTGGCAGGGCACATTTTTGTGTGGTTAGGGAGCTTGCTTCCTAGCTGCATGGTTTCGGGTTCAGTCCCACTGCGTGGCACTCTGGGTAGGTGTCTTCCACTATAGCCTCGAGCCGACCGGAGCTTTGTGATTGAATTCGGTAGGTGGAAGTTACTGCCGTGTGTGTATGTGTGCGTATAGCTGCTCAGTGCCTCTCCAAAAGAGAGAGGGATATCCTGAATTTACCGAGCAAGTGACTACTATGAGAGAAATAAAGGATTCAATGGAAAATGAAACAAACAGAAAAATTACATAAATTGGAAATCAAATGTGTCAATGTAATTTAGTAACTAGCACCACCTGGAGGGCAGTCTCTCTGCTAGCACATATTAAGGAGGCATTGTGGCTAACTTTTTCCAATGCTAGCAGGATTAGACGATTAGACATAATGTCGCAGTCACTCACCCTTACCTGTTTTTCCAGGAAGTGGGGTTTTTTTAAAATCCATCTTCAAAAGCACAGAGCTAGTGGGCAGTTTTTTAATAGAGAATGTTAATAAACTTCACCATTTGTACTCCAGCTCTTTTTCATTCAAAATAAGGAATACAGGTGTTCACATACACGACAGGTTTCTGTACTGTACAGTTTTCATCAACCAAATTAACTTCCAAGGAATTAGTTGGCCAAGCAAAGCAATAAAAAACACCTGCCCAATGTGTTGTACAGTAGGATTGAACCTGAAACCACCTAGTTGAAGAGTGAACTTTTTAACCACTCAGCCATGCCACATATATTTTTACTGAGAGAGAAAGAGGGGATGCCAGCAAAACACTTAAAACTTCCTTTTTATTCTTAACCTACTTTGTCATTTTGCCTCAGTCACCAGGTAAGAAGTAGCTGCTATGCGATTGCTCAACTTGATATAAATTGCAGCCAAATTTTCCTCAAATATCATGTCCTAGTATCTTAAAACTAGAAAATGTATGTATTCAGGATAATGCAATTATGGATATATTATACAAACATCTGAATGATCTTCTCTATCAGCACTGCTAGCATAGCTGAAAATCAAAGTATGAAAGCAAAAAGTACATGAGGAGTGGTCATTATTTCCAGGAAAGATCAAAGATGTTTGAGAAGACGAGGCATCAGTAAAGTATAGGCCCAACCCACTTATTTAATTAAATATGACATTTCAAACGAAAATTCTTGGCTTTGTTTCAGATTAGAGAACAATAAAATTCAGTATGGGAGAAAAAAAAGTCTCACTTAGACATCATGTTGAAATTAATATTCTGTGTTTAAAAAGAAATTTTTCATTTGGTAAAAAATGAGTTCTTTCCCCAAGTACAAGAAACGCGTTTTCACCTGAATGAAGCTAGGGAGATTAACATATTCACACACTGGAACAAAATAGTTAATTTGAGTAATAGAGACTAAAGTACAATTACTTGTACGTTGATGGAATTAAGTTAACTGGTTAATACCGCATTTACTCCGAAACCATTAAAAAAAAATCGTCTCTAACAGTTTAACTAAAAATGTTTCAACGTTTCACTGTATGCCGGGTTTATATATTTGGTACAAACCGATTTTTACAGCAGTTAATGTTTAAATGATTCCTTCAATACAACAGAAAGCTACTCCCACTTAATAATAAAAAAAAAAAAAAAAAAAGCTGTTTCGATCCTAATGCTTTCAGTTTTTATTTGCTTTTAGCTCGTAAAATAACATTTCCAAAACAGTCTGCCTCTAAAATAATTTGTCCAGCTTCCGACAGACAAAATAAAACGACTGTTTACTGATTTCAAGACTCAAAACAAGCTTTATTCAGGGAGACTACTTAGGACATTTACCACTGTATAAAAAGAGTCAGAAGAAAAAATTTATAGTTATTTTAATTCTGTACTGCTTAATAAGCTAAATTAATTTTTAAAAAGATATCTTATTACGGCTTCTTGCAACTATGCTGTTTCTAACGAAGGAATGCCAGATACGCTATTTAACACCAGTATCTACACTAATTGACTATTATAGATAAAAAAATAAACGTTATCTTATATCTTAAAAAAAAAATACAAAGTATTTTCTTGTCTATTGTTCTGAAAAAGCCATAAACAACTTTGTTTCGACGTAAAAAAAAAAAAAAAGGAATAAGAACATTGTCAAAACAATTAGTTACAATTAATTTCTGACATAGCTTTTGACATAAATAGACATGCCATTCAGTTTATTTTATCACGATAACATAAATGTCAGAATTTAATTGTAACTAATTGTTCTTTGTCTGGATTTTAATTAAATGCTTCGAAAAAATGTTAATGACTTTTTAAAGAATACTGCATATTCATAACAATTCCCTGGTGCGATGTTGAGTATGCGCGCTTCTTTATTTGTTTATTTACCAATTTCTTGCTTTTTCTTTATCTTTTTTCTTTTCCATTTTCTTATTGTTTACATGAATAAATTGTATTCGTTTTCTCATTAAATTGTTCTGAAACTTTATAGTAATATTCTCAAATAAGCATATATATATGGGTCGATAAATTAAGTACCAGTAGCGTACTGGGGCTGACCTAATCGACTGGCCCCTTCCCCCCAAATTTCGGGCCTTGTGCATAGAGTAGAAAAGTATATTTCTGTTGAAATACACTGCCTTTATTCATATCAATTAATTTTGAAAATCATGAAGAATTTACTAAAATATTATAGCAATTTGCATTACAAAAAAAAAGTTAGGCATAAAATAACATTTCCTTTTTACCTATAACAATTATATAGCAACAGATGTTATTTTAGGCTTTAATTTATGATCTATACGAAGTAAAATAATAAATTAAGTTGATCAGAATTAAGACAAAAATTTGTTCTTATTTTGTTACCTTCAGGTACATGCACTTCAAATTCTTCGCTATAGTTGATAGACTGTGGTCGCGTTTCCACTTTTGCTTCATCTTGCTGATAAGAATTTTCTTCTTCCATTTCAAAGTTTCCTATTTACAGAAGGAAACCTTAAGAAGTAAGTTGGAAAATGCTATCCGTCTTAAAACGACTTGTAATGATGTACCACAACAGAATCCGAAACGTCCATGTTGCATAGCATGTGACTTATATCGGTCATGTGACTAATTCAAATTGATCTTTAGCTCGTGATTTAATTATAAACGTTATCAGTAATTTAATTTGATAACTCTAATCTATGTTGAAATTACCTTGTAATTAAAGATTATTGTTTTTTAATTAGCCCTGTTGAGCTATAAATATGATAAGTTTATTAATCATCCTTTTTAAACAAACTTTTCTGATAATTATAAGCTATTTTCCACATTTCTCTTCAAATTAGAATCGTTTAACCTGAGATTTCTTAATGTGGTTGTTATAATAAAATCTTACTTGCAATAATCCAATGGAAAAGAACAGGGGATCTTGTTAAATTGCATAACTTTAAATGCCTGTAACTTCTTTATTAATTTCTAGGCGGAATGAATGCGAAGTTCCTTGTCAGCATTCAGAAATACAATTTTTGAAAATAATCTGGTAAAAATTTGAAAAACTTCGAGTGGTTGGAAGAAATTTAACAAGAATCGGAACTTGATTCACAAAAGTGAACACTAAGATAATTTTAAAAAAAAAGAAAAAAAATCAAAAATAGTCATCTTCAAACCCGTGGAAACTGATGACACTTTAAATCTTTTTAAGTCAACCAACTCGGGCCTGATCGAACAAAACTATGATTAAAAGTAATCCAGTGAAAACAATCGTGTCTTTTATAAATAGTGTATTTCAGATTACTGTTTCCAAAGTGTTGTTTTACATTTATATTTTCTTTTTTTTTTAGAATTTTACTTGAGGTGATCGACTCCCTTGTTAGCAACTACACGCAAAAAAGGCTTCTTCATTAAATAAATTATTTTTATTTTCATCATTATGAAAACACTTTGTAGTTATGCTGAAAGGCCGAATGCAAGTTTCTTTAGCAATTTTAAAATATTTTATTTAGCTTACATCTTTAAAGAAATGTTATGTCTGTTTAAAAAACGGTGAGTAATAATATAATCGGTCTTATTGTCACAAAATGTTTAATGGTTATTTAGTTATGTTTCTTTACATTATGTGTTCAGATCCTATTGAGTTCGACCCCTTCTGAAGTCTAAAAACAAGCTCTGAATCAATGTAACCTCCATATTTGTGATGAAATACCCATTAGAAATCATTATTAAGGGTGGGGGTCAAGGCAGCGAGTTGCCAGAATGACGTAAAGACGGGCAAAATGCTTAACGGGACTTCCTCTGTCTTTACTTTCGGAGTTCAAATTCCGCCGAGGTCGACTTTGCCTTCCATCCCTTCAGGGTCAATAAACTAAGTACCACTTGAACACTGGAGTCGATGTAATCGACTTACCCACTTCCTCGAAATTGCTGGCCTTGTGCCAAAATTTGAAACCTTTATTAAGGTTGGAGTGTAAAAGCGGTGAGGCGGCAGTATCATTGGAATGTTAGAAAAATAGTTTTGAGTTCCAGCCCTTTACATTCGGAGTTCAAATCCCGCCGAAGTCAAATTCATCTTTCATCCTTCCGGATCGATGGCATTGACTAACATCCTCCTCTTAGAACTGCTCGTCTTGTACTTAAATCAGAAACCAGGAGAATAATATGAAGAATTAAAGAAAGCATTATTATTTACAACGAAAGGAGGCGATATAATAGATTCGTTAGAGCGTCGGAAGAAAATGTTTTACAGTATTTCATTCGTGTTCTGAGTTAAAATGTCGCCAAAATGAACTTTTCTTTTCATCCTTTCGGGATAAGTAAAATAAAGAACCAATCTAGTTAGGGTCGACAATATCGATCCTAACTAAGTTGGTTAGGCGCCACAAAACTGCCAGTTCTGTGACTAAATTAGAAATAATTTATTTACCCGAATGGTTATGGTGTCGGACAAAATGTCTTGCGATATTTGTTCAGGTTCTTTACATTCTAATTTAAAATCACGGCATGATCAGTTTTGCTTTTCTTTCATCTGGGATCAAATATAGGGAATTATGGTATCAATCAACTCCATTCCTTCGAAATAAGCGGCCTTATGAAACAGTATAATTTACAACGAAGGTTCAGCACGTAACAAAAATACTCTTACGCTATTTAGTTGCGTCCCTTTAACTGTTTTTGTTTTTCTCCAGTAAAAGTAAATAAGTTACTGCTCTTTATATGTGTTGACTAGCAGAAGCACCCGGCGTTGCCTAGGATAATTTTTTTCCCCTCACATATTGGAAGAAAAAAAAAACAAAATATGTTGTATAGAAATTCATTATTCCAAATTCAGTTTATTCTTCAATTGGGATACAATTTATTCTTTAATTGGAAATCAACTCTGAATTCATAATACAAAATAATAATACTAATAATAATAATAATAATGATGATAATAATAATAATAATAATAATAATAATAATAATAATAATAATAATAATAATTCTAAAAAAATTCTACAGAGAAATAGGGAAGGAGAAAGTACCCGTTAAAGACCCCCCTCCCATGGAAGAAGTTCAAAACTTTTGGAAAAGGATTTGGAGTGACAAGAAGACGTACAACATAAATGCAGACAGGATTATACAAACTGAAGGATCCTACCAAAATTTACAACAACAAGCATGGGAAGACATCACAATAGCAGACCTAAGAAAGGCACTCACGAAGGCCCATAGTTGAAAATCCCCCGGTAAAGATAGGGTGCCGAATTTCTGGCTCGCATCGCTCCCATGCGCACACGGTAAGCTAGTTCAGCTGCTCAATGGAATTATGAGAGACCCAAAGAAAACACCTGAATGGTTAGCAAGTGGTATTACTTACCTACTCTCAAAGAATAACGAAACCAACCTTCCAAATAACTATCGGCCTATAACCTGTCTATCCACCACGTATAAAATCCTAACATCTATCCTGGCGGAGAAAACATATACATTCATGGAGAAGAACGATATTTTCCCCATTGAACAAAAAGGGTGCCGCCGAGGCTCATACTGATGCAAAGATCAACTGCTAATTAATCGTATGATCCTTGAGAACTGTCACAACAAGCGCAGAAATCTCAGCTCCGCATGGATTGACTATAAAAAGGCCTTCGACAGTATACCGCATCTATGGATCTTGAGATCGCTGGACATCTTCAAAATTTCCCCTGTGATTTCAAGCTTCCAGAAGCACAATATGTCGTTGTGGAATACGAATCTCCAATTATACCACTCTAATGGAGTACTTGCCTCAGAAAATATAAACATCAACTGTGGAATTTTTCAAGGTGACTCACTTTCACCTTTAATATTCTGCATAGCCCTAATACCCCTTACAAGTGAATTAAACAGAACAGGGTATGGGTATAAAATTGCCAATAAAAAAATAAGCAATCTATTTTATATGGATAACTTAAAACTCTATGGTAAAGACAATAATGAACTTGAAGGCCTATTGCGCACTGTGAAAGCATTCAGCGATGACATCGGGATGGAGTTTGGACTTGAGAAGTGTGCCAAGGCCACTTTCCAGAAAGAGAAAGTGAAGACCACAAATTCAGTCGTGTTAGATGTTGATACAGTCATAAGAGAGCTTGAGCAAGAACAAACATACAAATATTTAGGGATAAATGATGGCTCTGGTATTCAGCATGCAAGCATGAAAGAGAAGATCAGGAAGGAATGTTATAGGAGAGTTCGTGCAGTCCTGAAATCTGAACTAAATGCACGTAACAAGGTGTTAGCTATAAATTCCTTAGCAGTTCCAGTTGTTACTTATAGCTACAATGTGTTGAACTGGAATATGAGTGAAGTAAAGAATATAGATAGGAAAATACGCAAGCTGCTGAGTTGTAATAGGATGCACCACCCAAAGGCAGACGTAGATCGCCTTTACCTTCCCAGAGCCCAAGGAGGTCGAGGCCTGATCCAATTTGAACTAGCTTACAAAACAACCACAATTGGACTGGCCAAATATCTTGAAATAACGAATGACTGGATGCTAAAGCTCGTGGAAAATCACGAGAGACGAAAGAAGCTTCATTCTATCATAAAGGAAAGCAAAAAATTTGCTATTGATCTCGTGCAGGATACCCAAACTGAAAAACCCGAGGGAAGTACGGCAACTATTGTTGCAAAGAAGGTGAAAATAATGGCAACGAAAAAAGCGCACGAGCAATTGGCTGATAGGTGGGAGGAGAAACCTCTGCATGGCAAATATGTGGCCCGCAGCAAACAAGATGATGTTGACCAGAAGCAAACCCATCAGTGGCTATGGAGCTCAGGGCTAAAAGCAGAGAGCGAAGGTTTCATCCTGGCTGCTCAAGATCAAAGCCTATTAACCCGGAACTACCAGGCCAATGTGATGAAAAATGGAGCAGACCCAAAATGCCGATTCTGCAACAACATGATTGAAACAGTGGACCACCTAATCTCTGGATGTAAAGTCTTAGCACCAGTGGAGTATAAATTAAGACATGACAGAGTTGGCCAATATCTACACTGGCTAATAAGTCGGCATTACAATATCAAAACTGCCGACAAGTGGTATAATCACCACCCTGAAGCTGTAACTGAAGGAGAAAATGTAATGATTCTGTGGGACTTTCCAGTACATACAGACCGAACCATCAAAGCCAATAAACCAGATATTGTTGTGAAAGACCAAAACAATAAAGTTTGCTTATTGATCGACATGAGCATCCCCAGTGATCATAATATCTCGGCGAAAGAGTTTGACAAGCTCAGAAAATATAAAGACCTACTCATTGAAATTGAGAAAATGTGGCATCTCAAGGCGGTTACAATACCAGTGATCGTAGGAGCACTAGGAATGATCAAGAAGGGAACCGAAAATTATATGAGAATGATCCCTGGCTTACCATCCTTGCAAGAAGTGCAAAAGATTGTCTTAACTGGTACATCACACGTATTGAGAAGAGCATTGTCGATGTGAGAACTATTACTACCCATGTATTTAAATTTAACTTAAAAAAAAAAATGAACGAACTATTGAGTTTAGTTTAATGGCCTACCAATGTATACTATGAGTTTCTTTGTCCTAGGAGTCGGGAAGACACTCGGCAAGAAATGGAAGCAAATTTGAAAGAAAAAAATAATAATAAATGCCCTGATGCAGTACCAGGCAGTGGCTCTCGTAGCTTCTGATCTTAACTGATTGGAAGTGTTATCATGTACATTGTTTTGTCTTGGTATAAAAGATGGGCTACAGCAAATATTCTGCTCAGTACCACAGATTTGCTTGTCAGTTGTTTGACCTTAACCAGTTGAGCATGTCCCTTAGTGGCTGACGATATGTGCATCTCTGATCACGAGCAGAAGTAGTGGGGGAGCATCATAGCCGTGTGTTGAGGCGAATTCTTTGAAGTTTGAATAATTCACCTCTGGAAACACGGGTGTTTCATTCAATATCCTTAAACAACCCTTATTCAGGGACCTTTTGAGCAGGATGGGTTACTCGACCAGAAGAAAATTCTAGTTGGGCCTCACCTGCAAGGTCATGTGCTGTTAGTTGATATGAGATCAGCATGTCGCGCACATATGGTTGTGATGCATGTGCCTGGTGTACCCTTATCAGATGGGTAATCATGATGGGTACACTGGGCTTCATATATTTTACCCCAGTGTCACTTTGATGGCATGCACTGCTCTTTCACTCAATAATAATAATAATAATAATAATAATAATAATAATAATAATAATAATAATAATAATAATAAAAACCAGTTGACCCTGTCCCTTAGTGGCTGACGATATGTGTATCTCTGATCCCAAGCAGAAGTAGTGGCGGAGCATCATAGCCGTGTGTATGGTATAAAAGATGGGCTACAGCAAATATTCTGCTCAATACCACAGATTTGCTTGTCAGTTGTTTGACCTTAACCAGTTGACCATGTCCCTTAGTGGCCGACGATATGTACATCTCAAATAACAAGCAGATGTAGTGGGGAAACATTATGGCCATATGCTGAAAGGAATTCTTAGAGGTTTGGATAATTCACCTTTGGAAGCATGGGTGGTTCGTTCAACATCCTTAGACAATCCTTATTCAGGGACCTTTTGAGTGGGATAGGCTACTCGACCAGAAAAAAAATTCTAACTGGGCCCCCACCTGCAAGGTCATGCGCTGTTTATCTTGATATGTGATCACCATGTCGCGCACATATAATAGTGATGAATGTGCCTGGTATATCCTTATCAGGCGGGTAGTCATAATGGGTATACTGGGTTTCGTTTATTTTACCCCAGTCTCACTTTGATGGCATGCACTGCTCTCTCACTCAATAATAATAATAATAATAATAATAATAATAATAATAATAATAATAATAATAATAATTAGCGTCAGCCTTGACAGTGGCTGGACGTGTTCTTCGCTGCTCTGACCATTCAGCAGCCGAAGACACAGAATCACTAATATAACCCAGCAGGAAAACGGTAAAGCAAATCCCAAAGACTGGCATATCTACAATTTCCTGTGAGTATCTTAAATCTCTCTCAAAATAAGTTAGGAAACTTACATATATATTGCTTTCGAACACACAAACGATCAGCTTTAAAAAAACTTTAAATCTACAATTCCTGTGAATACCTATCGTTTCCTTTCTCCCTGAGTATTCAAAAATGTAAACATCCTTTTTATTCTAAGAACACTACAATTTTCTTTGTGCAGACATACAAAAGACCCTATTTACTAAATTTTAAAACTTTAATATCTACAACTTTCTGTGAAAATGTTACCCTCTTTTTTTCTTTTCTCTCTCCCTGAGTATTCAAAAATGTAAACATCCTTTTCATTGCAAAAACACTACTGTATTCTCCAACTGGACAGATAAACGAACATCTCAAGAGAACATAAAACTTTAATATACTAAATTTTGTGTGAAATTTTATCTTTCATTTCTCCCTGACTACCCAGATATGTAAACATACCTTTTATTGCAACAACACAATTGAATTCAGAAATTCCAAAATTCAATGACATGAATATCAGTATATATATTATTGTTTTTTTCTACTGGTAATTACAAATAGAACAGTGTGAATTGCTTCTTTTCAAGACCAAGGTCAGCGCTCTCATTGGTCGCTAGTAGAAGTAAACACATTTGACCTCTGCTGACCCAAAGGGTGCAAAGATTCTTTTGCCTTCTATTGCTGACCTTCTCACCATCTGCCGAATCTATTTATAGACCTGTAGAATTTGATCTATTCATCAAGCTGCTACTCTTCACCTAACTATTTCTTTCAACGACCACATATTAATGATTATCTCAAGTACAAGACAAAAGTCGAAAATAAAGAACATTTAATAAAACCTTTCAATAATAAATCGAAATAGTAATAATGATAACAACAATAGAAGTGGTAGTGATGGAAATAATGATAATGATAAAAATAATAATATGCTGCAGCTGCTAATACTACGACTACTACTATTCTAATAGCACAGGAATCTTAGGCCCAACTAACACTATTACAGCTACCCCATCCCTACTACTGTTGCTGCCACCACTGGTGCTACTATACATAAATACAACAATAAAGGTAGTAATTGACAACGGCGGTAGAAGACTGAAGAACACTGCCCAGCAAAGAAAGCAAAGACAGCAACAACTAATACAAGAACATCAACAACATAGGAAGTAACTAAGATCTACCACCCTTTCGGAACCCGTGGTTAGAGAACATAGCCTAGCTAGCGACAAAAAACAACATTGAAAAAAAAAAGAAACAATTATCGTGGCTACGGAAATAAGGAAGAAGGCAACGATCTTAGTTTTCATACGCTGAGCCTGTTCACCGAAGAAGATTGCAAGTAAGCAATGGACTCTCTAGAAAATCGTTCTGCATGACAGAAAGAGTAGTTACATCTCTTTTAAATTACAACTAACATCGCCGAGAAAGGTCAGATCAAATAGTGTAATTTTCTTTGCGGCTGTTCATGTGTGCAGCGCTGGAAATTGGTGCCATCCCTGCCCTGCATAGGCCTGTGTAACCTCTGAGTTAATATAACAATGACAAATAGAAAAAAAACCCCAATAATATCAGTGATATCAGTGATGATAATAATAATACTCATAATGAAAGGAAGCGGGTAGAATCTCCCCATGTCCTGACAACGTATGTATGATGGTGTCACAATAAAAAACAATGGTAATTGCGCAACTTGATAATGCTACCTCATATGAGTGACAATGAAAAAACAAAATATTGTGAATAACGGTGGTAATGAAACTGGAGCCACTGATGGTGACGGTGTTGCACCCGGCAGGCCCAAAGATTCTGGTCCGGCTCCAGTCTGTCGATATCCAGAAAGGGACCACCACACACGGCGTAGATGGAGCAAGCAAATTAATACTGTGGTCAAGGAATGTTACTACCTGGGCAACCCTGTAGATGAAAATAGTGCTCAGATTAGGGCTTACCGACAACGTATGTATGATCATTGGAGAGAAAAGAGATTGTTTCAACTCACGGAACAGAGATTATGTGATCAAGCCAGAGCAATAAGAAAAATCGTTGGTTCAAAGAAGTAGAGTTCGAAGCCATCAAAAGACAGGTATTGGGAAATAGCAGCAGAGATAACAATGAAAATACAGTTCTTACTAATAAGAGTAATCTCATAGCACGGGAATGGAGCAGTGGTTGTTTACTTGATGAGAGACGTAGGTGATCCAAAAGAAGACAATAAAGCTAATAGCGACATAACAGATGAACAAAAGGCAATCTACGACAGAATAAAGGCAAGACTACAGGAGAACAATAGCAACATTATTTGCAACCTTAAAAAGGTTGATCGGTGGAAATTGAATCAGGAAACGAAAAATATGAATGAAATTCTGAAAGAAATCAGAATAAACAACATCACAGAAATAAATAATTTGATTAAGGCAGCAAGTATTATTGTAGTAGAAAACGTGGGTGTTGATGTCAAGAAAGGAAATATAATGTGAGTGACAAAAGAAAAGATCCATGGTGGAAAAGAAGAATACAGGCGGGGTTAGATATGCTCTCGAAGGACAATTCTGTGTTAGACCGAAAAGTGAAAAGGGAGTTTAAAAGCGAACAAAAGTACAGGGCACTGAAAAAGAAGTATAATATTGAAAGAAAGGGCCTGAAAGTAGTAATGGAGGAACTGAAACAGCGCCTCGTTGCAAAGAAAGCAAAGATGGTAAGATACGACCAAAGAATGAAGGGTTGCTAGCAGAATAGGTTATTCAGATTAGATCAGAAGAGATTCTATAAAGAAATAAATGGAAAGTGTACAGATGAAAAGTTGATACCAGATAACAATGAAAGTCAAAGGTTTTGGAGTGACATCTAGAGCAAAGACAAGGAGCACAAGAAGGATGCTGAATGGTTGCAAGAACTGAAACCAACAGTAGTCTGTCTAAAACAGGCTGAACTAGTAATTTCAGTTTAGGAAATGAAGGAAATCAACAACAAAAAGAAAGAGCGAATAACATTTTGGGTCTCTGCTTCACGACCAATATGGACATCGTTCATGATGTGAAAGTGACGTCGACATTAGTCTCGGATCACGACATAATAGAGCTGTATGTGTTTGGGCCGAAAGTAGCCAGACATACAACCTAAAGGAAGCACCCGAAATCTCTCCAAACTGAACTTCCACAAAGCAGACTGGAAATCGATCCAAATAGAGATCCTCAGACAGGACTGGCCGAAATGTCTCTCCACACCAGACATTGGCATGAAACTAGAATATTTCATGTCTGTTATGCAAGCCATATGCCAGAAATATGTCCCAGAGCACAAGCCAAAACAAATAGGAACAAGATTCCAATGGAGAGGAAGATCCTCATGAGACGACGGACTAAAGTTGTAAATTGACTCAACCAACATCTCAAAAGTAGCGAAAGGTCCCGCCTAAAAACAACACTGATGGAGATTGAAAAAAGCCTGCAACAATCCTATGTGAAGGAGAGGGCAGACAAAGAAGCCTAGGTTATAAAAACATTAAGTCAAATCCAAAGGTCTTCTTTCATTATGCGAAAGAAACAGTCTCAGTGCACTACAAAATAGGACCCCTCCTCCAAAAGGATGGCTCCCTCACAGACAGTCCAACTAAGATCAGTGAGATGCTGAATGACCAGTTCAAAAGTGTCTTTACCACCCCGCTGGAACACAGACAAGTGAACGAACCAGTGGACTTCTTTGCCGCCTCACCTATAATGAGCGAGGCAGTTACAATGGAATGCATTGACATTAGCGAAGAAGATATACTACTAGCCATAGATAAGGTGGACGCAAACTCAACTGCTGGTCCTGATGGTTTCCCAGCAATCCTCCTCAAATCGTGTAAACGGGCCCTGGCAAAACCCCTCCAGATTCTCTTCCAGAGCTTTCTTGAAAATGGTAGACTGCCGAGCAAGCTGAAGGATGGAATAATATGCTCAACCCATTAAGGAGGAAGCAGAGCAGATGCCAAAATCTATAGGCCTATCTCTCTGACTTCACACATCAGCAAAGTCATGGAACGAATAGTCAGAGGGAAACTCATCGTATTCCTTGAAGAAAATAACTTGTTGAGTGATACCCAGCATGGCTTTCGACCAGGTAGGAGCTGCCTGACCCAGCTCTTACAATACAATGACTGGGTGTTGAGGCAGTTACTCAGCAGCTCTAATGTGGACGTAATATACCTTGATTTTGTAAAAGCATTTGACAATGTGGATCATGGTATGATATGCCACAAATTGCATGATCTCGCCATGGCTGGAAAACTTGGAGAGTGGTTACATGACTTTCTGAAAGACAGAAGTCAGACAGTAGTGGCCAATGGAGCCACCTCAATGAAAACTCAAATAGTGAGCAGTGTTCCACAGGGCACTATCTTGGGATCACTGCTTTTCATAGTGGCCCTATCAGATATGCTCTCAACTGCCTGGATAGCCAACCTTGCTAGCTACGCAGGCGATACTAAAGTCTCGCAGAAAATTACCAGTTATTCAATAACCCCAGCGATATTGCACATCTGCAGCAGGAGTTGGACTCAATTTACAGATGGGCTAAGGATAATCACCTTTTTCCGGACCGACAGGTAAGACTACCGTAATTCTCTCTTCGCTTCCGTCTTTTCCTTCCTTTACATCACAAAAACCACGTTAAAAACTATCTTGTACCGAATATTTATATTTGTGAACTTAGTATTTATATTTCTTCCAGTAATTTATCGTAGTTGTTTACAAATAGCGAACATTAATATAGAGAGTGAGAGACTTCGCCATTTTTACGTCAATCCCGGAAGTTGACATTGAGAAACCCTTTTGAAGAAGTGAATCATAAATATAAAGCAATATTCTTTATTTTTAATTTAAAAGAACCAAATGAAGAGCCTAACATGTGTCCGAGGTCAAATTATCCATGCATCACAAGTATGGAAGTAATTGGCGAAGCCGTTTTCGCGTGAAAAGCGTATAAACACGCGCGCACACGCACTCTCTATTTTATATATTAGATTACAAATTTTCGTGAGATCGACTTTGCTGTTGGTCCCATTAGGATCGATGAAAGAAATAACCCCAAGTCATCAGTTCAGTTGACTGTCGGTCACATACAATTTATGGAGAAATGATAATGGTAGTATATGGTGCAGAAATATTCAAGGAAATCTCATTATAGATCTCTTCTTTAATTTCTAAAAATATGCTGTTTAGTGACACAAAACATAGCTTTACTTAAATATGTAACACAATTCAATTAGCAAGGGAAGATCAGGTGATAACATTTTGAGGATCTTTGTTTTCCTCTTTGTTTTCTGTACCCGATTTTGTTTAAATTTTCTTCACTGATATAAAAACACTGACTCACCACAAGTGTAGGATGTGCTCTGAGAAGGGAGAAAGTATTAGCCATAATTGTTAGTGAGTGCTGTAAGCTTGCACAACGCGAATATAAAAGGAGACACGACAATGTGGCCAAATATGTCCATTGGCTGTTGTGCGGAAAAGCAAACATCGAGAGAGCCGAACAATGCAATGAACATGGAAAACGAACATTACAAAATACTCTGGGATTTTAACATGCAGTGTGGCCAAGTCATAGAGGCAAGATGACCAGATATCGCGCTCATCCATAAAGAGGAAAAAGAAGTAAAGATAATAGATGTTGCAATACAAGGTGATTCGAGGGAGAAATTTTAAAAAACAGAAAAGACTGAGAAATACCAGCTACCGCGGGACGAAATGGGAAAGTTATGGGGCATTAGGAAAGTAATGGTGATATCGGTGGTAACTGGAGCATTAGAAGTTTTCAAGGGCTTTGAAAAACATATTAAGAATATTGGAGCTGCTGCCAGGCTCGACGTGGTTTAGAAGACAGCATTGTTGGGTATAGCTTGCATTCTAAGGACAGTATTGTCCCTTTGAGCGACAGGAGAAGCCTTTGGTGATTTATTGTTGCCTACTTTCAAGTAAAGAATAACTGGTAATTAAAAACTATCCGAGAGGCTTTAATAATAATAATAATAATAATAATAATAATAATAATAATAATAATAATAGAAGTAGTAGTAGTAATAATAATAATTCTTTATACTAGAAGCACAAGGCCTCAAGTGTGATGGGAGGGAACTAGTCGATTACATCGACCCAAAAACTCAACTGGTACTTAATTCATCGGCCTTGAAAGGATGAAAGGCAAAGTCGACCTCGGTGGAATTTGAACTCAGAACATAGCAACAGACGAAATACCGCTAAGAATTTCGCCCAACGTGCTAACGATTCTGCCAGCTCACCGCCTTAACAATAATAATCATAATCCTTTCTAATATAGGTACAAGGCTTGAAATTGGAGGAAAAGGACTAGTCGATTACATCGACCTCAATGTTTCATTGGTATTTAATTTATCGATCCCCAAAAGGATGAAAAGCAAAGTTGACCTGGCGGAATTTGAACTCAAAGCATAGCCACTGGCGAAATACTGCTAAGCATTTCGTCCAGCGTGCTAACGATTCTGCCAGCACGCCGCCTTAATAATAATAATAATAATAATAATAATAATAATAATAATAATAATAATAATAATAATAATAATAATAATAATGATAATAATAATAATAATAATAATGGTTTCAAATGTTGGCACAAGGCCAGCAATTTCAGGGAGGGAGCGATAAGTCGATTACATCGACCCCCAGTACTAAACTGATACTTATTTTATCGAACCCCAGAAGTCGACCTCGGCGGAATTTGAACTGAGAACGTAGAAAATACAATAGATCCTTCAACACAATATTTTGCCCCCAAAATTTGCAAAACATGCAAATGCGAAATGAAATGAAACTTAGTCCTTTCAAATTTGGCAATCCCTGTCTAGATGAACATTGAAGTTGACGAGAGATTTTATATTCGTATGCAGGTCACAAAAACAAAGTTTGACGGTAAAGTTGACAGTAAAGTTGACTCCAGTGGCAGTTCATATACTTGATACCACCAACCCCTTGAGGACCTTCTACATAGAGTAGAGAGCAAAAATAGCGAGAAGGCATAACTTTACAATCACAAAAACAACGGTTGTCAAAAAACAGCAGTACAAAATTGACAGCACCAGCATCAGCAACAGTAGCAGGAACAATGACAGCTGTAGGAATCCTCAAGATAACGTTAATAATAACAGATGCAGAGACCAACAGGAGAGTTCCACCGTCATCACCAACACTATGATCAGAAAAAACCTTTGCTCATATTACGTTCATCAACACAAACATATGTTATACACACACAGATACAAACACACGCTAAAATACACATACATCTACATCAACATACATGCTGGGATGCATTATACTGAAATAAATATATGTAATTATATCTAGTCGTATGAGTGTACGTAGATTAATATGTATGTACGTATGTGTAGAGGTATGATTATTTTAGCGTGTGTGTATGTGTGTGTATGAGTGGGTATATGCATGTACTAATGGGTATGTGTGTATTTCATATATATATATATATATATATATATATATATATATATATATATATATATATATATATATTGTCTGCAAAGCGAATATAAGTGAGAGTACAAGTCACTGTATTTGAGAAGAATATTTTCGCTTTTGATATAGTATTTGCAACTAGAACATACTCGCGAATACACGTGTTAAAACGCACGTGTGTTACTTCCCGAAATCGAAGTGAATTTTATTCTTCGTCTGTGAATCAACAAGACACAGTATTTTTGAGAAGGATATTTTCGTTTTTGATGTATATCTGCGTGTTCTGAAAAAAGCCTCTGAAAAATTTGCTGCTTAATACCAAATCGCTTAGGAAAATACAGAAAGTATCGTCAAACTGTTGCATGTGCTAAATCGAAACTCAAATCCCTTTTGTTTACAAAATACGATTAAGGAATATAAAAGGTCTGTCTTATCTATCTATCTTCCTTTCTTATAAAAAGGAATCACGTAAGTACTCTCTCAGCCGGTAAGGTAAGGAAGATATTATTTATTTATTTTGTTATCATTAGTGTTCTTTCAAACAGAAAAAAAAAAAAAAAGATATAAAAATATAAAAATACGCGCTATTCTATCTTTATAATCTTTATAATTTCGTCCTCCGTGCCTGCTACGCACTCTCTCTTTCTCTTTCTTACATTTCTATTTCTATCTCTCTCATACATTTTTATTATTTGTTATCATTAGTGTTCTTTCAACAGAAAATAATAATTAAAAAGATATAAAAATACGCGCTAATCTATCTTTATAATCTCTCCTTCTCTTTCTTACATTTCTATTTCTATCTCTCTCATACAGTTTATACCTTATCTGTCTCCCCATCCACCAGACCCTCTATTTCCGCTCTCACTCTCCCCTCCTCCCTCTCTCTCCCTCTGCCATCGTTTCTCTTTCTGCATCTCTCTCAGATCAACTTTCTCTCACCTCACCCCCTCTCTCAGTTCCTCAACTTCACTCATTCTCTCTTGTATCTATACACCGCCCTCTTTCTCTCTCTCTCTGTCACTCCCCCTCCCTCTCTCTGCCTCTTTCCTCTCCGCTCCTTCACAGGTCAAACCCCTTTTCCTCTTCCCCTTCTGTCCCCTTATTTCTTTCTCTACACCACCCTCCCTGTCCCTTTACTACACTCTGTTGCGCCCCCTCTCTCCCTCTTCCCCCTTTTTTCTTCCTACCTTCCCTCTCCCTGTTCCCTCTAAGGCTCACCACCCCCTGTCTCTTTTTCCTCTCTCTGTCTCCTTCCTCCACACCACCCTCTCTGTCCATTTACTTCACTCCCTGGTACCTCTATCCTGCCCTCTCTCTCTCTCCCTCTCCATTTCATCTCTCTCTCTCTTCCTCTCCATTTTATCTCTCCGCCTTTCTTCTCCCTGCTCCCCCTAGGGTCCACCCTCTTGTCTCACTTTTCCACCCTGTCCCTTTCTACTACACCTCTATCCCGCTCACTCTCCCCCTGCTGACCTGCCATTCTTTCACCTTTCTCTTTTTTCCCTCTTATCTTCTCTCTTTCTCTCTTCTCTCAGGACAATCCCCTCGTCTCTCTCTACCCCCTGGCTTTTCTCCTTTCTCTTCTCCCTCTCCATCTTATCTCTCCTTCTCTATCTCTCTCTCTGTTCCTATATTTCACTAGAAGAAAATGGCAAGAAACTGGTCTGCGAGAGAGGTGCAATTGTTCGTCCGCGCTTGGAAGATCGCTGAGGACGACTCGCCGAACGACATTATTGCTGCGGCGCTGAAAAGCAACAATTTTTCGAGAACCACCGCCCAGATAGAGCGAAAGAAGAGAGAAGTTATCCGTTCGTACGCTCTAATCAGGCAACATGTGGACACCCTGGACATCATCCTGGGAGGTGACGGCAGCAGGGAGGGCCAAAAGGATGAGGAAAGCATCCAGAGCCAAATGGAGAAGCCTGGAACACAGGGAAACGATGACACATGTCCAGCTTCCAACACCACAACTGAAGACCAAAGAGGTGCGATGGCCGCAAGAAAGGAAAGGCACCCTGGAATTGATGGGAAGCAGGAGGTAAAGGGTGACAGAATCAAGGCTAAAGGAAGCCCTGTCCAGAGAAAGCAGAGGGACCCCCAGCAAAAACTGTAAGGGCAGGGAAAGAAACACCTGCAAATTCTACCTGAGGGGGGACTGCTGGTACGGCGTTGAAGGTGCAAACTGTCGTTTTGCACATCGGAGGCCCTACCAAAACCGCACGGACGCGAGACAGAGGTCCGTCCCTCAGGGAGAACAAAAACAAAAACAAAAAGAAAAAGTTAAAAGAAGGGAAAAAAGCGCACTGACCACTACTGAAAGACGGTATGCAGATGTGGTGCGCGGAAACCCAACAGGTGGCCAGCTTCACCCAGATGTGAGAAGGGCGGCAGCTGAACAGCAGTCTTTTTTGTGCATGGCACAAAAATTGTTCAGCAGCTGACCTGGCTACAAGCACAAAGCTGGAACTACCACCACATAAGGCCACCTCCAACAGATGCAGGATGGCCACCACAGACACCAACACCAACACACACACGACAAAAATATTTCTACCTAATGTAGGAGGGCTGCTGCGCGGAAACTGTAAAAAGAAAATTTCATTCCTGAGAGACCTTGTGACATGCAATCAAGCTATATGCATGGCACTCACAGAAACGCATCTTGAACCCGATATAGGTAATGCAGAAATACACATGCCGCAATATACAGTCATACGCACAGATAGAAAAGGGAGGAGCCATGGTGGAGTTGCAATGTACATCCGAGATGACCTCACGCCCCAGGTCCTGCTGTCATATTCAAACTCAGTATGTGAAACTCAAATTGTACACATAAGACAACTGAATATCGTCATATGCACTACATATCGCCCACCAGATGCCCCAAAACACTCAGGCATGTTTGAAGACTGCCTAACAAAAATAGGAGAAGTCCTCACCAACCTTGAACAGCACAACAGTGTATTCTTCATGGGTGACTTTAACCTCCCCAATGTGGAATGGCCTGGGGGCAGATGCTCCCAGGGATGACACACCATCAGCAGGCACAGGTGGAGTCCCTGCTCCATCTCACAAATGCCTCTTTCATGGAGCAAATAGTTCTGCAACCAACAAGGGCAGATAATATACTGGATCTCTGCTTCACAAACAATATGGATATTATCCATAATGTTAATGTGATGCCGACAATGATCTCGGATCACAACATAATAGAGCTGTCTATGTATGGAACAAAAGCCCCCGCAGACACACAGCCTATACGAAGCACCCACCATCTCTCCAACTTAAACTTTCATAAAGCCAACTGGAAGTCGATTGAGAAAGAGATCCTCAAACAGGATTGGCCTGAATGTCTCTCCACACCGGACATAAACATGAAACACAAACACTTCATGTCCATAATAAAAGCCATATGTGACAAATATGTCCCAATGTGCAGGGCCAGCACACACAAGAACAAAAACAGGATCCCTAGAGAAAGGAGGATTCTTATGAGACGACGGACAAGGATTGCAAACCGCCTGAGCAAGCACACCAAAAGTGGTGAGAAGTCTCGGCTCGAAAGAATGCTAATGGAAACTGAGAAAAGTCTACATCAGTCCCATGAAAAGGAGAGAGCAGATAAAGAAGCTTGGGTAATAGAAAATATAAAATCAAACCCTAAAGCTTTCTTTAAGTTTGCCAAAGAGACAGCCACAGTGCACCAGAGAATAGGACCTCTCTTCCAAAAAGATGGCTCTCTCACAGGAAATCCCACGAGGATAAGTGAAATACTGAACGAACAGTTCCAAAGTGTGTTCACTACACCTCTAGGACACAGGCAAGTAAACAACCCAGAAGAATTCTTTGCCACTTTACCAGCGGCCAAAGAGACAAAAATTGAGTACATCAACATCGAAGAAGATGATATCACACTAGCCATTGATGAGATTGACACAAACTCAGCTGCTGGACCTGATGGATTCCCAGCGATCCTTCTCAAATCGTGCAAACGAGCCCTTGCAAAACCACTACAGCTTCTTTTTCAGAGCTTTCTTGCAAGTGGTAAGCTCCCAGTCAAACTGAAAGAGGGGGTAATATGCCCTATCCATAAGGGAGGTAGCAGAGCAGATGCTAAAAATTATAGGCCTATCTCTCTGACCTCACACATCAGCAAAGTCATGGAACGAATAGTCCGTAAGAAACTAATCATGTTCCTTGAAGAAAATGACTTACTGTCTGACACCCAGCATGGATTTCGACCAGTTAGAGGCTGCCTAACACAGCTCCTGCAACACTATGACTGGGTGTTGAAACAGCTACTAAATGGCTCAAATGTGGATGTAATATATCTTGACTTTGCAAAAGCCTTTGATAAAGTCGACCATGGTATGATCTGTCACAAACTGCGTGGTCTCGGCATAGGCGGGAAACTTGGAGAGTGGCTGCACAACTTCCTAAAAGACAGAAAACAGGCAGTTGTGAGCAATGGAGCCACCTCCAAGGAAACGCAAATAACAAGCGGTGTCCCACAGGGCACTGTCTTGGGGCCACTGATGTTCATAGTGGCCCTTTCAGACATGCCTTCAGTTGCTACGATGACCACCCTTGCTAGCTATGCAGATGACACAAAAGTCTCCCACGCAATACAAAACCCTGAAAATATTGCGCATCTGCAACATGAGCTGGACACAATATACAGGTGGGCTGAGGACAACAACATGCAGTTTAATGCAGGTAAGTTCCAGGCCCTGCGCTACTGGCACACAAAGGTAAATGACGTGAAGACTGGATACACTGGCCCAGGAAGAATTGCAATCCCTGAGTTAAAATCAGTGCGTGACCTGGGCATTGACATGAGCAATGATGCATCTTTCCAAATGCATATTGCTAATCTGGTGATAAAATGCAGACGGCTAGCTGGATGGATTCTCCGAACTTTCAGAACAAGAGAGAAGGAGACACTGATGGTCCTATGGAAAACATTCGTCCTCAGCCGCTTGGGCTACTGCTCCCAACTTTGGTCACCGCACAATATAAAACAAACAGCAGAACTCGAAGCAACTCAGAGAAGCTACACAAAGAAAATCGTCTCAATGCAAAATGTCAGCTACTGGGAAATACTGAAGGTATTAAACCTCTTCTCCCTGGAGCGGAGGCGGGAGAGATATGCAGTGATATACATCTGGAAAATCCTAGAGGGTCTTGTCCCAAACTTTGGCATTCAAAGTTACTCCAACCGCAGAACGGGGCGCTGCTGCGTGGTGCCAAGGATTCCAACATCACCATCAAAATACAGGTCCAGATACTGCAACAGCTTGGGTTTCAGAGGACCACAGCTCTTTAACATCCTCCCTAAATGCCTGAGAGACTTACATGGTGTGGATGTGGGTTTCTTTAAAACTAAACTGGATCTCTTCTTGTTGGGAGTCCCAGATGAACCTACCTCACGACAGGAGACACGGATGCGGGCAGCAGCATCGAACTCCCTTGTTGATCAAGTGCCACGTATCAGAGGTGGATTCACAAACTAGTGTAGCTCATTCAGCGGTGGTGCCCCAGCATGGCCGCGGCCTTCGGGCTAAAACATTTTTAAGGATTTAAGGATTTAAGGATTTAAGGATATATATATATATATATATATATATATATATATATATATATATATATAGGGAGAGTTTAAGAAAAAAAAACAAAAGACGAAAACAGGTGGTGTACAAAACAAACAGATGTATTAGTTAGTATAACGCTCAGGAATAGAAAAAGTCTTTTACGTTTCGAGCCAACGCTCTTCAACAGAAAGGGACACAGGAAAAAAAAAACAAGGAGAGAAACAAGGAGAGAAATTTTCTAATCTACCATCGCATTTGTTGGAGTTAATATCTTCAAATGTATACAGTATATTGCATTATTCTTATTCAAAATGACCAGAAAGAGGCCCCCACGTGGAAATGAAGGCAAACATGCGGAAAGAAGTCATGTAGACATTACATTGGACGTTAAAATTGATGCTTTACAAATATATGACGCGGGTGTTAAACCCAGTTCTATTGCAAAAGCAGTAACGTTTTTAGTGAGAACAATATGTGACAATAAAGACACTCTTAGGCCAAGAGCTACGGTGTTAACTGCCTGGACTTCATTCTTTTCACAGATCTCATGTGATGTCTGATATGGAAGGCTTCTGAGTAAGTGAATCAACGACCCACATACGACTGGAAGTAATATGCCGATAAACAAAATGATCATTCAAGTGAAAGTTAAAAGTTTGCATAGATTTACAGAAAGAGGACGCAACTTTTCTGGCTAATAAGATCTAATTTGAAATATTTGAGAGGTCCCTTAGTGTGCACATTAAAATGACTGGTGAGGCTGTAACTGATTGTCCTAAAGAGCTGAAGAAAATTATTGTTCAAGAAAGCCAAACACCTAAACAGGTGCAAAAAGTTGATGAAACCAGATCTTGCTAAAAGTACATTCCCGCAAGTTCTTTTTTTTTTTTGTTAAGAAAATCAGCAGTTTTCTTTAAAACTTCCAAAAATCGCCTGCCGCTTCTTGGTGAGGGTTGGGTGGGGGATAAACTGCTGCTGATAATATGAAATTAATGTCTCTACATGTGTAACATAGCATTCAAATAAGAAACTTGGATGGCTACGAACCTTCTCCAAGACTAGTTTACAGACTTGTTCCCCCTGTTGTACAATGGTACAGTACAAAGTGTAATATTTTCAACAAGGAACTGCTCTTTCTGACAATTCAGTAAGCCACTCGATGAACTTAAATGATCCTTCTGATTATGTGAAAGTGGAATATAGCCACAAGAACTCAGCTCATCTGGTCCAGTCAATGGATCAAGATGTGATAGCTAATACATGGTGTGTTATTTGAGAGCTTTGAAAAAATGGGGGTGGTAAACTTAGAAGAGACTAGTGGAATGTACTCAACGGCGTGCTGGCATCATCGTTAGAGTTTTAGAAATAAAACTTCTTGTGATATTTTCTCCGATTCTTTACGTTCTAAGTTCAAACCCAGCCTGGGTCAACTTTTCCCTTCATCCTTTCGAGGTTGATCAAATAAACTGCGGCACAAGTACTGGGACCGATGTAATATTCTAGCATGTCTTTCCTCAAAATTGCAGATTATGTGCTAAAATTAGAAACCATTCATTATTTAAGGCCTGGGCTGAATCTCATAGTTTTGTTTGTTCGTTGAAAATATTTTCTTTGTAATTTTCCTAACCTACTTTCATAGGCTGAGATATTTAGGTCAAGAAGATAACTGTATTGCGTTTCACGAGTTGTTCTGGGTTAATTGTTATCAAAATATTCAACATAAACCTGTCGTAAACTTCTACAATTGCTTCAAAAGAACAAATTGAAGTTGGGCTTTCTGAAATAAGCTAACACTATGAATTATTATCGAGTTTCAGAGAAGTCAATAAATTTAATAGGTAATTTTTATTATAAATCATAAAACTACGAAGTAAGTACCCACCTGTTGAAATGCAGTGACTTGTGTATAGGAAAATCGATCGGAAAAGGTGGCACGAATAATTCAGGGTGTTATTTATAATAATATCCTACATTATTCATAGGCCAAGTTTTATTAATACTGAAAAATAACAAAGTATGTTAAACATTTTGTAAATAATCCTCGATAAAAAGAAGAGAAATAAAATATTGCTAGATTTAAAACCGCTGAATATCTATCTGGTACGTATACCCCTAGATCAGAACAAGGTGTTACTGATTATACTAAGGTAGATGTCGGCAACAGTGAGCCACTGATGTATTCTCTGTAAGCCTCTCTCAAAAAAATTTCGAATGCAGTGTAATTGTTAAGTAGTTGACGGCCCTTAAATACTCTTGTGTGCAACGATTCGTTAAGATTTTACTTGAATCAGAATTTCCAAATGATAGAAATGGTAGTGGTTGCCGCATACATACACATACATATACATACACACACATACACACACATATACATACACACACATATACTTACATACACACACATACATACACACACATACATACATACATACATACATACACATACATACACACACATATATATGCACATACATACACACACACATACATACATACATACATACATACATACATACATACATACATACACATACATACACACACATACATATGCACATACATACACACACATACACACATACACACATATATACGCATACACACATATACACACATACACACACATACATGCACATACATGTATTCATACATACATGCACATATGCATATAAACATACATACATAGACATACATACACACACATACATACACATACATACACATACATATACATACATACATATACATACACACTTACATATACATACATTCAAAATGTGACCGTGTGTGTACCGTTGGCGATTTTTTCCCTCAGTCTTCCCTTCTCTGGATCTTTCCTTTTCCTATGTTTCTGACGAAGAGCTCCGCTCGAAACGTTAAGCCCTCCTTCTTCCCTTCCTTCCTGAACGTCCACTAATACTATACTTGTTCCACGTCCTCGCGTTGTTGTGTTTTCTCTTTGTGTTTTCATGTTTGGATTAACCATATATATACATACATACATATACACACTCTCACACACACATATATATAAACAATAAATTAAATAGAGACATTCGATCGACAATCCAAGAATTTATTTATATTATAACTAGCAGTATCGCCCGGCGTTGCTCGGGTTTGTAAGGGAAATAACTATATAGGCATTTTTAGAGAGTTATAGCCAAACAATAGCAAAAAATGCATTAAAAATGGAATAAAAAATGATGGTAATTTTTTTTTAAATCGTTGACTCATCGTAGACATTTTTAGAGAGTTACTTCCCTTATATAATAGCGAAAAAATGCACTAAAATGGAAAAAAATGATGGTAAATTTTTTTTTAAATCGTAGACACAACTTCACTTTTATATATTGTTTTGGTGTCTTCAGGCCATGAAGTCGTTGTTCTAAAAGAACGCTGGTCTCCTTGACAATGCTTTACGACGTTGATTTCCTTACACTCCCTTCCCCACAGCTTCACGAGGGAGGGAAGAAGGGGGAGAAGCAACACAGGTGCAGCTGTGAGCGTGGACGCCAACTCCGCCGCCATCGACACACGAGAAATTATGCATTAAAATGGAATAAAAAGATGATGTTAAATTATTTTTAAAATCGTAGACTCATCGAACTATGAGAAGGAGACAGATTCAGCCTAAGTTTAATCTGAAGATAGGCCTTAAATAATGTATTGGTAAGCATGTTGGAAGAAATGTAAAATATTTTTTAAATAGTTTGAATGAGAAGAAATAAAATTTAAAAAATTGAATAGAAAAGCTGTAAGCAACAAAAATGGACAAAGAAGGAACTCAAAAACAATGGCGAGAGAAATGATAAATCATATTAAAATGTCACACAAAAATATTTCTTAATATAATTTATTTATATAAAGGCATCGTGATTTTAATTTCTAAAATTCCAAAAAATTTGTTTCTTGTATTTACATTCTCCTGTTGACAATGTTCCATCTGACAAAGCATGGTCATTTTTTAGAACGGATAAGAAACGATCGTCTCCACGAAGACACACAAATACAAACTGGTAATATCCCTTGCATATATCGTCAGTATGTCTAAGAACTTGGCCAAATGTCAATATGATGCCCATTAGGTCATTGTTACTGATATTTGCTTCTATTAAACTGAACTTTGGTGGGAAAGGTGCTAGTCGATTTCATCGACCCCAGTGATGAACTGGTACTTATATCGATCCCGAAAGTCTGAAAGGCAAAGTTGATCCCGGCGAAATTTGAACTCAGAACGTAAAGACAGACGGAATGCCACAAAACATTTTATCCTGTGTGCAAAGGATTTTGCTAGCTCGCTGCCTTCACTATTATTAATAATGGCTTACATTTAGATTAATCACTTTGATGACTTAGCTACAGAACAATAAACACCGAAACACATCGCCTGTTTTAGACATGTGGATGACACCTATGTATTTTTGCAACACCAAGAGTACATCCAAGTTCTTGTAGATAATATGATAACACTCCATATCTTGAACCTGTTTACTCTGGAGAAATGAAAGCAACGAATTCAAATAAGCTAACAATACATGAATTGCATGTTCATCGTTATCATAGTGGTTTAAACGCTCTTGATCTTAATTTTGAAATAAATGTTTCTAGTTCGTATCCGGTCTAGTTTCATGTATACGTCTAAGAATAAGACATTTGATGATCGGAGAAAAATCATAATTATGTAGAATAGATATCAATTATAACACTTTTCATCTAAAAATATTAGGTTATTGCCTGGTAATCTAATCTCTATATCATCCCCAACCTTCGCGTGAATATTAGCTGTATATTAATAGTCAAAATGGTGTTACTCTGCTACTGTAGTCAATAATCTAATATCCGTAAAAGTATTCAATATTGAATGCTTATACCTTATCCGCACAAATTTTTACGCTTAAGGAGAAGGGGGACACAAAGCACAATTTTCCAAAGGCATTTTTTCGTAGTGGAGTAAAAGTCGGTATTAATACAGGAAGCTGTATTAATCTATGTCAGCCTCTCTTTCGGCTTCCTAAAGAGCCTGTAGGTACCAGATCCCAAGTCTAAATTCACATTAAAGAAATCTACTCTCTTCTGGGTGGTTTCTGCTGCGATCTTGAGGCCAAGATGATTCATGATGTTTATGAGGTCCTTCCTAAGTCTATCAACTGTGTGAACGTCCACCCTTCTCGATATTGCCAAAGCATCGGCTTTGTAGAGGCCAAATCTAGTAGAATGGAAATTCTTAAGTAACTTTAGGACGAAAAACCCAACAAGCGCTGTCAGATGTACCCATCGCTAAATCGAAGGATCCCTTTGGGTCAATGTACTTGGCCTTGGCTGGCCCCTTGAAGAAGAGTAGGGTTGGTCTGGTATGCATGATATTGCATGTGTCAGTAATTTTAATCCCAGTAAAGGTCGTAACGAAATCCTGTGCGTTATACAAAAACTTCCTCGACATAACCAGGTAAAAATATTCTATATCAAACTGAGCAAACCTTGCTCTACGCCTGTTTTGTACATACTAATATTATGAATCGCATTTGTTACTTTCTAGTAATTTGTTTTCAATACTTTCATAATCGTAAGAAGATAAACAAAGAAGAAGCGTAAATTTCCGCACAAATTTAGTTCTTTACAAACATACGAGATCTATCTGAAAGGTAACCAGACTGGGTGTGCTGTGCGAATTATGAGTAGAAGAGGGATAAGCGGATTATGTTATCATCTAACATGATATCTTGGGAGTATATACCAGCAATCTTAGCTTTCTGCAATTATTGCATATTTTTTCACATACTTTTGTTTACACCTCCTCTTCCTCAGGTCGTTCAGCACTGAGGAATGAACAATAAACACCGAGAAACGAACATACCTGAAACTTTTGGTCCGGTTGGGGAAAACTCTGTCACAAGAACTTGAAATGATTCAGCAAGCGTATAGAGATAGCACCATGTCGCGTCCACGTGTTTTTGAGTGGCACAAGTTTTGAAAGCGTGGAGGCCATCAAGACGGCTGTAACGATGGAGCTGAGGGGCATCTCAGATGAATCCTTCCCGCAGCGCATAGAAGCGTGGCAGAAAAGGATGAAAATGTGCATTAGACTCGAGGGGGATTACTTTGAAGAAGAAATCATGAAGATTCTTGTTTGAAATTCAAATCAATTGTTTGTGGCACCAGTCCCGTTACTTTTCAGACTTTTCATATAACAACACTTATAGGTGTCTGTGGGAGTGTGTACATTAACTTTTGATAAAGTGAATCATTACACAGGAAATGCCACAGACTTTTCATAAAAGTGCAGGGTGAGAAATTCTGATTATAATGAGCGGAACAATTATTGCCAATCAATAAGATAATGATGGTCTCATTAAAGCAACAGATGGTGATTATAACTTTGATCATACTATTTTCATGAATACAAATATAGCAGGAAAAAAATACAGATAAATTAGCTTAATGTTTATAATAATATGTAAATTTTTAAAGAATTATTATATGAAATTAAGTGGTATAATACAACAATCAAAATACCCAGTATCGATAAATGACACTAGCAAAATGCACATGCCAAAATTGCTATATTCCCAAATTCATTCTTTTTGACGAGGATTTCAAATTTATTCTTAAAAAAGGCGATGAAAATGCGTTGACGATATCGTGGTTGTCATTCCTTTCGGTGTTTTTGTTACGGGGTTTCGAGTTCAAATCAGTTCATTATTGAATTTGCTTTTCTACCGCATGACATCGATAAGTATGTATTATAACTTCGATTGGATTCCTCGCCCAAAACTGTTTCCTTTTACAGTACCAGAAATATCATTTCTCCTTTAAATTTACTTTTTTAGATTAACCTTTGCGTCTTGGATTGAAATTCATGTTATTTTGAATAACAAATATAGAAGATTTTACTGGCGTTACAAATTCCATCAAAAAGATATAAAATCTCCTTCAATACTGAACAACATGGACATTCCTTAGAATATAGTTGACTGTTAAATTTGCATAAACAAAATAAATTCACCTAATCGAGGATCATTTTAATGCTATTACGTGATGTGTGAAGAAAAACTAATGAGGTACAAATCACAGGGGAAGAAAAGAAAAATTTTACATTGGTTGTTCCCTTTTACTTTCTCTCTTCCGTCCTTATCCGAATCCAGATAAGTATGTATCTGTGTGTGTGTGTGTGTGTATATACATACATACATACATACATACATACATACATACATACATACATACATACATATGTATATATATATGTATATATATATATATATATATATATATATATATATATATATATACATATACATACATATATATATATATATATACATGTGTATATACATATTTACATATATACATATACACACACACACACACACACACACACACACACATATATATATATAGAGAGAGAGATTTAGTTGAATTAAGTACTTAAGGTGAAGCGCCAAGTCAGTCCGGTATTATCCGCACAGCTCAAAATAAGCAACAGGATATCAAGTTGTCATGCAGTACGACCGTTTCAAGCGGATCCATTTAATTGAACGATGCAATCGTTACATCAATTTAAATGCAATGCTATCTTCAGCTGCACAAGAAAATACAAATGGAATTTCAACAGGTAGGATACATTAATATAATTTTTCTTAAATATTTTAACTGAATAGGATGGAAGAAATTCATGTTGTCGCTGTTGTACCAAAAGTGGCTAATAAAAACAGACTACAATTCCTTAGAAAAACATGGAGCATAATGGTGTCATAGGGTTGTAATTCATTTCCAATTTGTTTATCTCTTTATCATCTACTAAAATCTGAGATTAAAAGACTGTGTATATTTAGAATAAAGAACTAGAGTGAGTTGAATAAAGAACTGAGCAAGTTAACGCATATATTAGGTTTTCCGAAGCAAACGTGAAGTTGTTTTTCACTGTAAAACATTGACATTGTTTGAAGAATTCCGATCCCTCAATTAGGTTGACGCATATACCACAGTTAGGTCTTCTGCATTTTTATACTGTCGGTTTCAATGTTGTTGACGAGTGTACTTGGGCTTATGTTAGAATACTTTTCAATGACTTGCGTTGTCTTTTGCTCTTTATAATGGTGTGTGTTTGGAGGAATTGACTCATTCAATGGTTCGTTTTTACTAAAGGAATGTTCTGGTGGATGGTATCGAAGGTCTCATTGTTTAAGGGTTTGCGTGTCGATATGGATGGTAGGGCTTTTGGTTGTAAATGCTTCTTTAGTTTGGGATGTCTGAGTCAGTGGATGTTGAGTTGTAGGGCACGTTGAAAACCTATATCAATTAGTGATGGTGAATAATTCTTGTTGATGAGCTCATCCTTTAGTTAATGTAGTCGTGTGTCACGGGTTTTTGTATCAGATACTATAGTACAAATCCTTTTTGCCAAGTTGAAAGGTATATTCATTCTAGCGTGTCTGGAGTGGCATGAGTTAAAACGGTAGATATTGCTTGGAGTCCGTGGGGTTATTGTGTATGTCTGCTTCTATTTTGCTTTTGCATTTATTTAAGAGGATGTCGAGGAATGGATGTTGTTGATGACTATATTCCATCGCAAATTGGATGTTTATGTCAAGTCCATTTAGAAGTGTTTGAAATTCTTGAAGTCTCTCTATATTTTCATGTCAAAAAATGAAGCATTCATCTAGATATTTCTTCCAGTTATTTTCTATGTACAAGAAGAATGAGCTAACGTATTTTTGTAGCACCTTACGATAAAGAACGATTTCTAGGCATCCCATGACTAGGTTAGCAAAGGAGGGGGACATTCTCGTACCTATGACAGTCTCCGATTCCTGTCGATAGAAGTTGTCATTGAAAACGAAGAAGTTATTCTCCAAGATGAATTTTAACTCTTCTATTACGAATTCTCTTTTTATGTGGTGTGGGAGCTCATTAGAGTAATTCTCTTGCCTGAATTGGATTGCCTCTATTCCTAGGTTGTGGGAGGATATTAGAATAGCCAGTGACTACATTGAAGGATACTAGTAGGGATTTGTTTCAGCGAGGTGGTTGAGCATATCAAGGTTGTCCCTTATGTAGCTTTTGATATGCTTGAGGAATGGTTTTAAGAGGATATCTAAAATGTTACTAAGGCGTTGAGTTTTGCATGCGGGGCCTGCTATTTGAGGTCATTAGGTGTAGGTATTTTGACTATTATGTCTGTAGCTTCCCTGCATGCGTTACTTATTTTTCCCTTTTATGTATCTTAGGAATACCGTAGAATTGACTTGATTTACTTTTGAAGATAGTCATATAGTCCTATTCCTTGTCGGTGAGTCCTTCTCTGTATGGGTTTAATAGAATTTTTAGGTTTCTTATTATTTTCTGCTGACTGTAGTATTGGACTTTTTCATAGTATGTTGTATCTTCTAATATGAATAGCACTAGAGTTATATAGTATATATAACTTTGGAGAGTATGTTGATTTGGTCTGGTGTTTGTTCTTTGTGAGTTAGATTGATTTTTATCACTTTTGGTTTCTCCTGCATGTCTGGTGCTATCTCATATCCCTGTGTTTGTGTACTAGGTCTAAAAAATGGTAGAGGTGATTGGGACGGTAGCTGTTATTTAGTTGTCCCCTGTTGTTGTGGAGTGCCCTGTTGTGATTTATAGTGCGGGTTCTTGGCTGGGGATTGAAAAGTGTGTCCCTATATTCTATGTTAGAATGTGGTGCTTCAGAGGGCGGTCGTTGATAATTATTTTGTATGGTATGGCTTTGTTGTGTGTGGTTGTTAGGTGGATTGTTGGAATAAAAATTACGTTGGTATCTCCTTATGGGTGGGGAGATGTAATGTCTACCCCGTGGGTAGTGATTTCTTTGTTTGTTGTCGGGATACTGCTGCTGCTTAAACTTTCAAACTTCAGAACCAACATTTCTTTGCACCCATAAACATTATTTTTTCAGATCTGTTACTACCTACCGAGCCTTCACAAAGGAAGAGAGAGAGAGAGAGAGAGAGAGAGAGAGAGAGAGAGAGAGAGAGAGAGAGAGAGTATTTCTCTATTCACCATAAGGTTGAGAAAAAGAGGGGACAAAACAAACGTTGGGGTCAGGGTATCGAATGAGACGAAACATATGAATAAACAAACAATTAAAATATATACAATTAAATGAGAATGAGTGATTAACAAAAAATGAAGCGGAGGACGCGGTCGACCCCACAAACCACATACTCACACTGAAGACTTTGCTTTCTCCTTTTTTACATTCTCGATTAAACAGTTTCTTTCACTCGCAACATACTTGCTATAGACTTCCATCTTTTACGAAACACACTTTGCGCCAGGCACTTCTTCTCCAGCCTTATTTTCTGTTTCATGTGGAAAACGAAAAAGTCGATTAGCTCGAGACTGGAGATAAACATGCCTGTTGCAATTCCTTTTACTCTCGTCTTCCACACTACTTCTTTCGCCATAGCAACTACTGAAAGAAAACAGGCTCGCTCCTCCCTATTCAGGAAGGTCGGCGGAACTATCTTAATTACAGATTCGCTCGACAGTTGTACTCTTCTCGAATGCGACAGCAGGTGTTCGACATAAGCCCAGAGTTCAGTCACCTTCGGGCATTGCACAATCGCGTGCAGGACAGTTTCACTGTCCCTCTTACATCTTGCACAAACCGGCGAAGGTGCAGACCCATGTCTAAAGAGCTTATCTCGAACCGGTAAAGCTCCTCTGTAACATTGCCAGGCCAGGGACTTTTGGTAATTATCCATAGGCCTCGGACCGAATGTTCTTTGGAACAGGCTGGCCAGTTGATTTTCGTCGTAGCCCAGAGTTTCTCCTAGGACGTCGTCACACTTAAACTCTACTAACCCTCTATAGAAGAACGAGGTAGTAGCCCCGCCACCGGCGTTGCCCGACTGGGAGAGAAGCACGAGTGCCTGATAGCACTCTGCATGCCACATGCCCAACCTCGGTCTACACTTGCTCCATGGGTTCAGTTCGTTAAACGATGTGAACTGTGGAAATAACAGCTTGACAAACGAGACCACACCTGCTCACCGTCCAGGTAAATCCAGAGGTGCCTAAGCCTGAGCGCATGTCTGCGCATTTTTAGCCACGGCATCCCTAACCCACCCTTCAGCGGCTTTTGGGAGCAAATAGAGCGCCTTACAAGAGGTCTGCTGCCCTCCACAAAAAGCGAAAGAGCATGCGTTCCAGTTTGTTCAGCCACGAATCGGGGCAAGGCACTACGGTTAGGCGGTAAGTGATTACAGAGGCGATAAACACTTCTGCAACCTCCGCCCTCCCTTTCAAGGACAGCTTCCGCTCAGACCATGTCTGAGTTAGGAGAGCCACCTTTCTCGCCACCTCGCTCCAGTTCTTCTCTATCTGGAGATCTGGACCTAACCAGATCCCAAGCATTTTCACCGGTCCTTCCGTCCAACGTCCTACGACGCTGTCGGAAGACATCGACTTGCCCCTCCAGGTGCCAAGTTGCAAGCCGACCGATTTATCCCGGTTGACTTTCGCTCCTGCCACCGCTTCGTAGTCCCTTAAGGCCTCACCCACCCACTGTAGGTGCTCGACTCGGGAAACGATGACGGTGATGTCGTCCGCATACGCCGAAGCTGACTTTCCGCACCCTAGATCTTGCGGAGTGCCTCTCATAGTTTCCAACCTCCTCAGCAACGGCTCGAGGGCCAAAACGTAGAGAAGCGGGGAGAGAGGACACCCTTGACGTACCGAACGTTCAATGCTGAACGGCTCCGAAAGGAAACCATTTACCCGAACTACCGATTCGATGTTGCTGTATAAAGCGATGATCCATCCGCGGAAGGTCGGGCCGAAGCCAGCCGCCGCGAGGACCGCCGCCAGATACTGATGGTACACCCTATCAAACACTTTCGATTGGTCCAAGTGGACCATAGCCCCACCCTTGCCAGGAATCCTATTTACCCTTTCTAAGGTATAGCGTAGAAAGGGGAGATTGTCGTGGATGGTCCTTCTAGGGATGGTGCAAGTTTGCGCCTCGCCAACAAGTTCACCCACGACCCTCGCCAACCTTTTTGCTAAGACCTTGGCCAAGATCTTCAACTCTGCGTTAAGCAGAGTGATAGGCCGGAAATTATCAATTAAATCCTCCTTGTTTGGGTCCTTTCTTAACAGCGCTACCACCCCTCGGCTCACAGACTTAGGAATTCTCCCGTTCTGCTGCCAGTTGGTGTACACACATGCAAGTAGGTGCCCAAACAAGTCTGGCATGCTACTATAGAGTTCGTAAGGCAGACCATCGAGTCCCGGCGATTTGTCTCCGCCGCAGTCTGCCAACATATCCTCGACTTCTTTGGCTGTGATCGGCGCCTCACAGGATTCCGCGTCCGGCCCCGATAGACGCGGCGAACCGGCTAGGAAGTCTGCGAGCTTCTCCCCGCGTTCCAGCTCGCCGCTCCTCCCGAATAGCTGGGCGAAATGATCATGAAACACTTTGCACATCTCCTCGGGTTCGTTTACTAATCGACCATTTGGGCCCATCAAGGATCGAATGGTTGAGTTGTTGCCACGCTGGCCCTCTACCACTCGGGCCCATCCGGCTGCGTTGATCCCTTCCTGTCTCATTGCACGGATCTTTGCCCTGACAATGCACCCTTCATGTTTAGCTTTGAGATGTTGGTCGAGTGCTAACCTCGCCGCTAACACTTTCGATGCACTGCCTGACCTCATTGCCTCCTCTATTGCCTTAACTAGTTCCTTTTCTACTTTGTTTCTAGCACTAGCTAGTTCTTTGCTAAACCTAATTGACTCAAATTTGATGGCCCTTTTCAGGGCGTACCACCATTTGTTGTTGATAATGGATCCGGTTAACGCCCTCATTACTAATTGTTTAATCCGATTCCTGTAGGCTTCACAGTCCAATAGTGACTTGTTTAGCTTCCAGTAACCGGTACCTCGTCTACACATGCTATCTATGTCGAGCGTACAGGTCACTAATTTGTGATCGCTGTAGCTGACGATATGGTGTTGTGGACCATATCTTTCCTTCTAGTTATGATTCTATCGATATAAGATCTGGACGACCCGTCGTTTCTTGTCCAGGTCCACGCTGGAGTGTCTGGATGGTCCAGTCTGAATCTATTTGCCAATTCGAAACGACTTAGCATATCGTTGAGGTGAGGTAATCTCCTCCTATTCTTTCTCGAGCCAACATAATCTACGCTTGCATCGCAAATTATGTTGAAGTCACCTAGCAATACTAACGTGTTCGACGTGCCAAGAAAATTCTCTAGGCTTTTGAAATACTCTTTCTGCCCGGCTTTTCCTTCGCAGGGAGCATAGACAGCGACCAGCCTGAACACTTTACCACTGCTGTGCGTCACATCCAAAACGACCAACCTGCCTTCCGGATCTATAAAGACAGTTCTAATCTCTAAATCCAGGTTTTTCCTGACCAGCACTGCCACTCCTCCTCCCCCTCCTGGTCGACAGGGAGAAATGTATTTCTCATAGCCGTTTAGAAGGGGTGAAAAAGCCTGCAGCCCACTCAGTCTGGATTCGGTAATTACCACTACATCCAAACGATGCGACCTAAGGTCGTTAAGGAGGTAGCCTTGCTTCTAATACGACCCCAGGCCGCGAATATTTATACAACCGAGTTTAAACGAGAATGTGAAAAATTAGTCGAATGTTTAAAACTTACTGTTTTAACAGAAGAGAGGGTGTAGTTTCACCCTCATCTTTTCTGTCTGTGAGTGTTGTGTTTTGCGAGGTCAGTTTTTTTGCGAATTGCTTGTACAGATGGCTTGAAAAGTTCATCTGTAACGGGCCTACGACCTCCGCAAAAGATTTTTTTATTTCAAAATAATCGGCGTTATCTATTGTATAAAATTCTACATTTTCAGATATAGTACTATTTATATCTGTTACGATATATTTTTTCGCCGATTTCAGTAAATTAATTTTTTCTCTTAATGGGTTATTGTTTTTATTTATCGCTGTGAAGGTGTTTCTTTTTTTTTTTGTTAGGTGATTGTGGAGGGGTGTGTGTGTGTGTGTTTGTGGGTGTGTGTGTGCTTGTAGAAGCGTGGGTGTTTGTAGGTGTGTGCGTGCTTGTGGTAGGTGTGTGTGTGTGTTTGTGTGTGCTTTTTCCAGTGTGTGTGTTTTTT
>NC_042997.1:154150144-154170144 GCF_006345805.1 Octopus sinensis
GGTGGCTATCCCTTCGTAGATCGAAGTTGGGTGCATGGTTCATGGAGTGTCGTAAAGCTTTCCTGCTATTCCGCCGTTCGGGCAATGCCTGTGGTAGTGGTTCAACCGCATCTTTCTATAGAGGGCTGGTAGAGGCGGAATGTGACGATACCTTAGGAGAAACCCTAGGTCTCGACGATAACCAGCTGGTCAGTCTGTTTCAACGTACATTCAGGCCAAAGACCCTGGATAATTTTCAGAAGTCTATGGCATGGCAATGTTACCTCTTCGGAAAAGTTCACAGGATGTGGGCATGATAGGGAAACCGCCCTGCATGCTATTGCTCAGTGTTCGGAGGTGTCAGACGTGTGGTTTTGTGCTGAAGAGCTGTGGTCAATTACACGAAGTGTACTGCTATCGACTGAGCCTATAATAAGAACTGACCCACCGGATTTCCCATCGAAAGAAGGTAAGATTAGCTTTTTCGTCGTACTAACAATTGCGAGAGAGGTGATTTGGAAGACGAGATTGAAAGGTTTAAAGTCAGGCATCTTCATCTCTGGCTCTGCATTGGTGAATTACTTCACGTTTCACCATAAAAGGAAAATAGGGCTAGAGAGAAAATGTCTGGCTGTGAAAATGTTTGGAAATCGATGGAAGAATGTTGCATGAATATTGCGTATGAATGTAACCTTATGAATGCGACGCAGGACGTATCCCAAGCTATAATGGAAATGACAAAGGAGCATATTCGGCATATTTTACTTTATGAGTTTAATAAAGGTAACAACGCAACGGAAAGTGTGAAGAATATTAATGCAGTATATGGGGATCGGACAATAAGCGTAAGCCAGTGTCGACGGTGGTTCCAGAAAATCCGGGCTGGAATCTACAACCTAGAAGATGAGCTTCGTTCTAGATCTATAGATCTCGACGAGAATGTCCTGCAAACCCTGGTGGAACAAGGGAGGAACTAGCAGAGGAACTGCTGAGGAACTAGTAGAGAAGCTTAGATTTGGTCATTCACTCATTCATCGACACCTGTATGCCATCGGAAAAGTCAGCAAAGTGGGCCAATGGGTTCCTCAGAAACTTTCCGAGTTTAATCGTGCGCAGAATGAATGCGTGCTCTTCTTTGCACCCCAGCACCTCAGGCAAAAGACGATCTTCACCCACATAAATGTTGTTATCTGTTTGGTGGGATATGAAACGTTTAGACCAGTTTGAACTTTTAAATCCAGACGAAACGATAACAAAGGAGATCTACAGGGAGCAGCTTGAGCGGCTTTAGTCAGCGTTGGAAGCAAAACGACCATCTTTGATTTCGAGACGAAAGGTGTTCTTCCATCAAGATAATAAAGGCTGGAGGAGTTTGAATGGGAAACGATGCCCCACACACCTTATTCACCGGACATTGTCCCATCTGATTATCAATAATTCTGCAGTCTTCAAAATCATTTGGACGGAAAAAATATGAATTCCAGAACAGTACTGGAGGAATATTTTTAGAAGAGGGGCCTTGCAAGTCTACCAGATAGAGGCAAGGGCATTATAGAAAATGAAAGAGAGTATATTTTCGATTAAAAAATAACTTTGTTATCGTAATTTTGAAAACTAAAAGAAGTATAAAAAACGCATTATTTATGGGCTGGCCCAATACAATATTAATTGCATCGGCGTACGAGTTGTTAAAAAGGTTACGACTTTTTAACTGTGTAACAAAAGTGATTCGAAGGTAAGGACAGAACACGGCCATATATATATATATATATATATATATATATATATATATATATATATATATATATATATATACATACATATATATATCGGGAAATTTGTGGTCTGAGTTACGCGAAACTTGTTTTATTCCATTTGTATTCACATTTCAGTGATGTTTTCAGAGTCTTAGGGTATTTTCCCATTATGCGCCGGTTTGGCTGTGTTAAATTACAGACAAGCACGCAAGCAAGCAAGCAAGCACGCAAGCACGCGAGCAATCACAGATTTTAGTATCAGATAGATAGATTCTCCAGCATACTGAATATGTGTCAGGTTTCATGTAAAAGATCACATAAATATTAAATGTTCAATTTTAATCGAAAGGCTACACATTTGGGGAAACGTATGAAGCTCGATTCAAAGAGTGGTTGATGTATTGATTATTTTTACTAAACTAGATGTGTTGAGAGCATTGTAATAACGAGAAAAGCGACCTGTTATGGTCAAAATGAATACAGGAAGTATCCAATACAGCTGCCAAATGAATAAAAAAGGTTATCCAACACAATAACACTGGTTACATAAGCGGTATTTTGCAACACAGGACAAGATTACTAACGGCATTTAATGTCAATTATTTTCATGAGTTTTAACTTTCTTAGCGGAACTTGAACTACGAGGTGGTACCCAAAAGAAATCGGAATTTTACAATATTATTTTAGTCACTCAGTTTTACATATTTACACTTTTATCGCCTTGAAAGTATTTTTCATTTGAAGCAATGCATCGGTCTAGACGCGTTTTCCACTGTTTGAACCAGTCCTGGTAATTTTGCGAAGTGATGCGCTTTAACGCTTCCGTCTTTTTTTTTCTTCACCTCTTCTATATCTGCAAAACGTTTTCTTTTAAGATTTTTTTGTTCGGGGGAACAAAAAAGTTGCTGGAAGCAAGATCGGGTAAGTAATGCCATTTTTGGTCAAAAATTGTCTCACGCTCAACACCATGAGTGCGTACAAATTCTTGTAGATCACACGAACGCACTGGTATCGCCAGGCAGTTCACTTTAAATAAGAACTACAATAAATTTGAATAGACTAAATATACAGTAGTAAGTATATATGTATCATTGTCATATGGTTAAAAGAGTTATTGCTTTTAGTTTGCAAAAAAATGCTTCTTGTTTGAAACCAGTCTAGTGCTACGTATATATGCAAGAATAAGAAATCTGATGACAATAGATAATGAAACGAATTAAAGTAGTTTAGTGGTCCCCATGTAAACTCTTTCATCTCACTGATTATATTAGACCGACGGCGAAATCAACCGCTATAAAGGTTGTTTCTGTAAAAACTGACACTTCCTTTTTCCGAGCTGAGATTCGAAACCAAATCTAAGAATTCTCGCTCGTCTGATCCACCACTGGCCAAACAGGCGCGAAAGAAATTTCTTGGTCCTGTCAAAAAGTGATGGATCGTTTTCTCTTCGACCTAAGATCTGAGCCGTGTCATTTAAGGTTCAAGTGGACAGGAGGCCACCTACATGGGTAAAAGTTACTCTTGTGGTATGTCTATCCTTCTAGCTGTCATGTCCGTTATAAATACAGTTAGACATACAATAGAGACAGAGAGCCATCACCAGGCGAACTGTCAAGAGACAGCCTTGCACCAGTTAAGCAGACAACATAGAACCACATATTCAGCATGAACGACCCAACACAGTAACAGACGCAGAACATAAGAAGACACCACTGAATGATCAATGCACTCACAGACATAAAACATGCCAGGTTCCACCTCATCATATCGACATAGTATTCCTCATGTTATTTTCTTCTTCGCCAACTCGAAGTAAGTTGGTAATGTCATGTAGTGAATTTTTTGGTGTATACAAGAGGTAAATGCAAGTGTCGTTTAAATAAATTATTTAAACCACAATCCGATGCTTTCCCATTGGAAAACTCACAATGCAGGGGCATTATTTCCGTTTTCTCTCTTCCATAGTTGTTATTCTGTTGAACATTCATCTCTTATGTCTCCTCTTAACATAATTGAGTAACTCCACTTTCTGCTAAATCTCATCCTCTCACGGTTGTTGCCATCTCCCTTAAGAGGTGGTTTTAATCTAGGGATTTCATTTCTTGAAACCTGTCTCGCTATTTTACTTCTTTCTTTTCTTTTTCTTATAAAAAATATAAACCAAATTTATTTATATCATCGATCGTTTTATGACACTTAGGGTAAATTTTCATTTTGGGTTTCATTTTTTCCATTTTCTTTTTTAACTCGCAATTTACAAAGAAGTAACTTGTCACCTTTCGGACTTCTAATTTAGAAGAATCTATCGGTATGATGTCTCTTCAATGCCTTTTATGGATATATAATACTCATTAAAACGTCCTTGAAGTACCTTTATAAATATTGATAAGGAATGTTTACAACATACAAAATTACAATTAAGTTATTTAGTTTCGAGCATACCTGGTATGTGACAGGTGTCATGTAATGATTGCCCAATTTTAGTTGAAAGGCTGTACATTTGTGGCAGGTAGGCGATGGTGATCGGTTCAGAGATTGGTTGATGTATTGCAATTGCAGATGAGCGGAGGATGCTGTTATAAAAAGAAAACTGACGCATGAAGGCCAAAATGAATACAATAACACTGGATACATTAAGCGGCATTCTGTAACACAGGACAAGATTATTAACGATATTTAACGTCAACTATTTTCATGAGTTTTACCTCGATCTATATTCATAAAAAACTGCAAGGGTTACAGCTATGAAGCTGGTAAACAATGGAGAGATAATCGATATCTTATAATACAGAGCTAAAATGTTTATTTGTTAAACAAATGATTCACTACAATTTGTAAGAGCATTGAAATCGAATGATAATAATTTATTAATGCTAAAATGTTTAATTCATTTTGACTAACAATGGAAAATATATTTCTGTATATAAGATTGTAACTCTTAGTTTTCTGCAGTATGTCATGTACTTTGAAACATTAATATAGGTTGCATACTTCTCTAAAATCATACAAAATCTGAGTGTATCTAGGAGAATTAGTCTGTATACACTAACTATTGGTAAAAAAACCCCCAAAAAACTTATCATATTGGAAACAATATAATTATGTCGGAAAGATCACAGATTTTACATAACAGTGAAAAGGAGCGCAATTCTGGTTTCAATGAGCAGAGTAACTTTTACCGTTCAGTAGATAAGGATTTGAATGCTTGTAATGATAGTTCCATTAGTACAACAGATGATGATTCCAGTTCCTTAATTAACACAACAGAAGCAAAAAATAATGCAGGTAAACTATTTTTATATTTGTAATAACACTTGTGATACAGAACTATCCCATAAAACATATCCTCTTTAATGCCGAACCATATGAACAGATCACAGAAGTCGCCGTCGTCGTTATCGGCGTCTTTGTTGTTGCTGTCATCGTCTTTTCTTCCTTTTCTTACATTCCTTCTTCTCGTCCTCACTTCTTTTCCTCAACTTCCCTTTCTCGTCCTTCATCTCCTCGTCTTCCTCCTGCCACTTCATCTTTTCTTCTTTTATTCCTCCTCCTCATTCTTATTCTCCATATCGCTTTCTCTTTTTCTCTCTCTGTCTCTTTATTGAACATAAAATATGGTAGTTCCCATTTTTTTCTTTTTTTATATTTGTGTTGTTTTTTAACTTCTGCAAAAGAAATTTATAAATCCTCTTTTTCACCAGATATTTCATTTTATGCCGAATCTTAAATTATTCACACGTTTTCTCAAATATATATTGGAAAATTCATTTTCTTTTCTAAATAATCTGATGGATCATTAGATGAAACGAAAATCTTTAGTAAGAAGTCTTTTCGGATCTTTTCGGTTTGAACGGCAGTTTTTAACATAATTTCTAGGTAACTAAAAAATTTTAAACTTCGTATACTGGTAGAATGTGTTTATAAAACATCTTTTTCTCTTGGCTTTATTGAGAAAATTCTATAGTTTGTAAGATATTTGGTCTTTAATTTCTTCAATTTCTGCAATTCCAACCAATCACTGGCGTCTATTGAGTTAAAAAGCATTCTGTGCCGTATGAATATGTCCCTCGTTTAAGAAACAGATAAGGTTATTTACATTTGTGAAGAAAAAAAGATACCTTTCCCCCACCCCAAACCCTAACTAACCCTAAATCTAAAATAGATTGAATTGCATTTCAATCTATTTTAGATTTAGGGTTAGTTAGGGTTTGGGGTGGGGGAAAGGTATCTTTTTTTCTTCACAAATGTAAATAACCTAATCTGTTTCTTAAACGAGGGACATATTCATACGGCACAGAATGCTTTTTAACTCAATAGACGCCAGTGATTGGTTGGAATTGCAGAAATTGAAGAAATTAAAGACCAAATATCTTACAAACTATAGAATTTTCTCAATAAAGCCAAGAGAAAAAGATGTTTTATAAATACATTCTACCAGTATACGAAGTTTAAAATTTTTTAGTTACCTAGAAATTATGTTAAAAACTGCCGTTCAAACCGAAAAGATCCGTCTTTTCAATTAAGTTGGTACGAAAAAGAAGTTCCTCTCATTTATGACAGATAGTCATTTAGGCTGGAGGAGTCGGCATAATTATGGAAAAAAACGTTCAAAACGGCATTTTTAAACAGCCGCATATGTCTGTACGTCTGATAATGAAGGCGCCATGCTTATGCACGCACCAACAATATAGCTGAAATCTATACCTATACTGTACAAACCGAAGAACAACAAAAACTTATGGACGCTTCATGAGTGATCTGGAATGATATATTTCAACAGGTCCACGACCTTAATTTAAATGACAGGCCATACAACACCAGGCATAAGTAAAGAACCAAGTAAATTAGAATTAGAGGCAGTAAACGAAATAGTGAACATATATCCGAAACTTAGATAAACTTAGATAAACTTAGATATGTTTCGACCAGAGATTGGTCCAGGCCATGTCTAACTTAATAGCACCACCTGATAGGATTATTCGAATCCTGTTTAAGTCAAGTTTTGTTCAAGTAGTGAGTTCTTGTTGGGTGAGTTGTATCCAGTTTTGTTCAAGTAGTGAGTTCTTGTTGGGTGAGTTGTATCCAATTATGGGTGGCTTATCTGGTATTCTTTGAAGGAATCTATCCAGACTCTGTTTGAAGTTGATGGGATCCTTTTCCTCTTTGATCTCCCTCGGGACAATGTTAAATAGGGCAGGGCCCGTTGAGGAAAAGAAATTATGTTGCAGTGTACGTGTATGTTGTGATCTTGAATTTGGCAGGGGACGTATAGCCCGTGGTCCAAGTCTTGGATGAACCTTGAAGCTAATGTTTAGGTCGTTTGGGCAAAGTTGGCGGTATATTTTCCACATCGTACAAATGATGTACCGCTCACGGCGATGCTGGAGGGAGTAAAGTTTCAAGGCTTTAAGGCGATCCCAATAATCGAGAGCAGCCATGCCTTCAATTTGTTTAGTGAGAGCCCTCTGGGGTGACTCAATTCTGGAGATGTTTTGTCTTGTGTGAGGAGACCACAGTGGGCAGCAGTATTCAAGGTGTGGCCGTACAAAGGAGGAAAAAAGTGGTATGATGACACCTTGTTCTCTGGACCGGAAAGTTCTTAAGATCCAGGAACTCATCCTACGAGCTATATCGACCTTCTTGTTGATGTGTGCACTCCAACTGAGATCGTCATCAACAATTACACCCAGGTATCTGATATTGTTAGAGGCTGTGAGCGGTTCCCCTGAAGGAAGAGAGTATGGTTGTTTTAGTGAGGAATTTCTTCCAAAATGCATCAGCTCAAATTTTCCCTCATTCAGTTGCATTTTGTTTCTGTCTGCCCATTGACTCACAGCATATAGATCAGACTGGAGTTGAGTTCGGTCTGCTTCTTCATTGACGATTTGCTGGAGCTTAGTGTCATCAGCGAATATTTTCACTTTGCAGTGATGTACGACACTGGAAAGGTCGTTTACGTAAATTATGAAGAGTAGCGGACCCAAAACAGTTCCCTGGGGAACACCGCTGGTGACTTTTGCTGGGTTTGAGTGGACTCCATCAACTACAACATGTTGTGTTCTATTCGCCAGGAAATACTGAATCCAGCGTAGAACTTTTCCACGGATTCCAACATTTGCTAATTTTGAGAGTAGGATGTTATGGTCTACCCTGTCGAACGCTTTACTGAAGTCAAGATATATGACGTCAGAGTTCGAACCTGTTCCCAAGGCTTTGAGTACATCTTCAATGTGGTGTAAGAGCTGTGTTAGACAGTCCCTGCCGCAGCGAAAGCCATGCTGATTTGAATTTAGGAGTTTGTGGGTCTCCAGGAAGTCAGCTATCCTTGATCTTAACACTCTTTCAAACACTTTAATGATGTGGGAGGTGAATGAGATTGGGCGATAGTTGACTGCGAGGGATCTGTTTCCCTGTTTGAAAACCGGGATGACCGACTGGGATAGAAACTGTTTCGGTATATAACCTGCGTCTAACGAGTTTCTCCAGAGGTTGGTCAGAGGGACTGCAAGTTGATATCTACATTCCTTTAGGAGACTAGCGGGAAATCTATCAGGGCCTACAGCAGAGTAATGTTTGACCTCATTTATTGCTGCTACGATGTCGGTGGCAGTGAAGGTTATGTCTGCGATTTTGTGTTGGGAGTCAACTTCGTTCGTTTCCCTCACATCAATATCAGTGGGAACACGGAAGACAGAGCAGTATTGTTTCTGCAGTATTTCTGCCATTTCTTTAGCATCGTGTTGGGGAATGCCGTTATCATCAATCAATGGCCCAATGGGTGAGACAGTGGTTCTATGCTTATTTGCATAAGACTAGAACACTTTTGGGTTCTGTTTGATGTTTTTGATTACCCATTGTTCCTCCACGGCTCTTTGATTTTCAATGGAGGTTTTCATGTTAGTCTGCAGATGAAGTTTTTCCAGCTCTAGTCTTTTCATTCTTGTTGAATGTGGATGTTGTGTGTGGGAATATTTTAATTGGTTGATTTTTTTGTTGAGTCTTTTGATGCGCCTGATGAGTGTTTTTTTCTTTTTAGGGAGCCGGTTTCTGTTTGTGTTAGTAGAATTCTTAGGAGCGTGTTTAGAGCATGTATAGGTGACAATGGTTTCAAAGTGCTGCCACGCGGTCTCAACATGAGGGGAATTGAGAGTAAAAGATCAGTCGATGGAAGACAGATCCTTTCTGATTGTTCCCCAGTCCACTTTGTGGAAGTTTATGTTGTCAAATGGGTGCCATGGAGTGGGATTGGCTGGTTTGGTTTTTATATGTCGGGAATTAAGATTGCAGAGTACCATGTCGTGGTCTGAGAGGAGAGTTTTTTCGACTGAAATGCTGTGAACATAGCTAGAGTGATTGGTCAATACCAGATCCAAGATGGTTTTATTCTGTCTCGTTGGTTCAAGCACTAGCTGAGTCAGGAAATACTCATCCATCAGATTAAAGAGCAGTTCTGCTGCTGCCTTATCTGATGTAGAGCACTTGCCTAGAAGATCACACAGTCCAGTTATATATGAAAAGAAACCTATAAAACTATTAATACTTTGACATATATCTCAGCTATTATGTTACTAAGAGCTGAGACCACGCAATCGAGATTCAAGTGGAAAACCTGAAGGAGCATAGGTACGTAACTTAAAGAATAAAATTTTATTTCTGCGAAAATGTATCTCACAGATCGTTGTAGTTATAAAATGTAATACAGAGAACAACTTGACGCGGCATCAGAAAGAGCTCAGAAAAGAAAAAAGACTAGAGAGGCGATTTAATGATACGGGATTCAAAAACCTAAACTCCAGACTACATAATGGACTCATAAATAAGGAGAGGACCCAGAATACTCACCTTACAAAAAGCATATTGCCCACAACGCCTTTCCAAAGCCTGTTCTCACGCCTACGTCTGGTCTTCTGAACTGGTTAGTAGAAGCACTCAATAAGATAGATGTTCGAACTCGCAAACTGTTCAGTGTTACAGGAAACTTGAACATTAAGGGAGATAGAGAGAGGCTATTCTTCCTACGCAAAGATGGCGGCTGTGTCTCACATCTGTATTAATGTCATATGAAGCACGTATTTTGACACTGAAATAACAACTTCAACAGAGGAACGAGGCCAGTAACTATCTTTCCCAAGTTTGTGACCGCGAAACCCATAACGTTAAACTAGCTAATGAACTTGAGATATGAAATAACAACTGATACATATATCTCCCAAGGCGCATAGGTAAAATCTATTTATAAGAACAGAATAAAAAAGGGACCGGTTCACTATAAAGATAGCACATGAATACTTGGCATGGAACTCACAACCATAGAAAGGAGTTATGTCAAAAGCTTGGCATGGAGTACTGACAAGTTTATGACATCCCACTTCGAAAGCTACTTCCATGTAGTACAACAACATGAGATTCACACTAAGTACCTACAGCATTTAAAGACAAAAGTCGTTGATAGACAACAAATGACTGACAACAAATGTGAAAGACAAAGGCCGAAGACATCACTCATGTTATTGCCAACTACATGAGAATGTGTTCCAGATATTATCTTCTCAAAAGGCATGATGTAGTTGCCAGAACAGTCTGTAATTGGATAACAAAGAAGAAATCACCTACAGATGAAGTTGAGCATATTGTGACCGATTGGTCAAAAAAGGAATATTGGTGAAACTTAAAAATTAAAACAGCAACCAAGTTAAAACACACCCGGTCATATATTGCTGTGTGAGACCACAAGGAAAACCTTTGATCTGTTCTGGAAATCAGTTGGCCTCTAGAAATAGATGTGGTTACCATTGATAAAGAGTTTGCAAATCCAATACTCAAAATACAGTTTCAGGTTGATACCTAATATTATTGGAGCGACCGGTCTGGAGCAAAAAATGGCTAAACTTGGGATTTTGGTGAGTGAACGCAACTCCTTAATTCATTTGCTACAAATGATCACGATATCTGAGACTATAAAAATCTTCAAGACCCTCCTAATATTTAAAGGATGGTGTGTAAAATATGTTGCTTTCCTTCACCCCCCCCCCTGTTACCAAGTAAGGGGGTCAGTGGAAATTTATTCTACTTAAAAAGAGAAAGAGAAAAATACATACATACATACATACATACATACATACGCAACTCGCTTCGATGCAGTTTCCGCCTACCTAATTTTACACACGTCATTTGTTGGATGTAATCTATAGTAGACCACAGTCGCGCAATGTATGACTCAGTGGTCGATCGAATGTAGTTCGAATTAACTCCATAACCACAACTATTCTTCTATCCTATGGAATATAAACCACATTTACTCGTTGTAGGAGAAATTTCCATTCGAAAAGCGAAATATGTCTGCTATATATATAAACACTGATTTCAGAATTGCTTTATGCATTTCCACATGATATGATGAATAAAAGTAATTGCCTTTTTCTCAGTATTTACTTTATTGTGTATTTATTTCAGAATCTACGAAGTGTACTGTTGGTTTTCTTTTAGTCAATGCAACAGTAGGTATTGGTATAATAAATCTTCCTGAAGCATATCAACAAGTAGACAATTTAGCGTTAGCCATCAGCATCCATTGCGTAAGTATATTTTCTGTTTCTTCGTGTACAAATACAAGGTCTCATAATAATGGGGCACATATAAGTGATCTACTATTATACACTTTCCTTAATATCTGAGCTTGTTCCAGTTCTATTTACTTGCGTTCAAAATGTGCCCCATCATTATGAGACACCCACCCTGTATTTCTTATCAATGAGCTGCTTGTGTATTTTATTCATGCATTTGTGGTGCAGAAATGCAGCTGAGAACGGACGATCAAAATATTTGATCGCCAAGTTCAATTTATATTTCATCGTTTGGTATTAATACACATAAGAAAAGATATAAGAATTGCTTACTTTCTAATCTTGAAATCTTTAAGAGATCACAATCATACTGGTTAATGCATATTTATGAACTAAGTTAAGTTTCAATGCTATCCTCATCAACCGACATACATCCTATTTTAAAGATAGGACTATTTTACACAGAAGCTTTTCTGTTAAAGAGTGTTGGTGTGGTTTGAGAAATATGACCGACAGCGTAGGATCATACTCATTGGCTTGTCTTTATGCAGTTGTTGTGGCTTATCCCCAATTCAGCCCTGCTCGAACAAATCTATGATTAGATTAATGCCATGTTGCTACTTTTGCGTGCGATCTACCGCAGTATCTGTAGTCCAGATTGTCAGATGACCTGATCTGAGTTAGGAATGGGGTTAGGGTTTTGGGTTATGTTATGATCTTGGATTAGGGTTAAGGGTCAGGGTCAGGGTTTTTAAGTTATAGTTAGAGTTTTGGGTTACAGTTACTGCTTACCGTTAGAGATAACGTGTGAGTTAGACTTCACGCTGAAGTATAAATGTCCAGGTAGACGGCTTGCTAAAGAGGCACCAGTGACATTTCAGTCGCGATCTCCTCGCCTTTTAGCAGTATGTAGGGCTACAATATCCAAAATATTATTTCCTTATTTAATTTGGTAGAATATGATTAAGTGAAGACTAAGCTACTTTTCTAATAAGGTAGCGTGACCACGTAGAGCCTGCTCCGTTGTAGTTATTTCTAAAATCATTTTACTGTCTAAATATATATAGCAAACTTTAAAATGTTTCTCTGTTAAATAACTGTAATGTCTATAGATATTTGACCCAAACAAATACTTAGATATTATCTTATTGTGATATCAATTTCTCACATTGTATGGAATATAATGCAGATATGACAATACGGTATGAGATTACATGGTTAAAGAGACTGTACTGTCATGATAACGAACTTACGAGTTTAAAGATGATGAATGTTGAAATATAAGAACATCACATCTCTACGTTTTTAAATACGTATTTTCCTTTTATTATTTCATTTCAGATTATTTGTGGTTGTTCGTTCATTTCAATGTTTATTGTAGCATATGCCTCAGATAAAACCCAAAGATCAAGTTATCAAGATATTATGTTTGATTTCTATGGAGAGAAAGGTCGTGCGTTGACATCTGTATTTATTTTTGTTAGTATATATCTTTACTGCACCAGTTTAATGGTATTGATTGGTGACCAAATAGAAGAATGTAAGTAAAAATTATAATTTATATATTTTTATATATATATATATACTGAACAAATCATTGAGTGGTATCATTTCTATTTCCTATGAAACTTTAAATCTGAATAAATTTGACAGCGTCAAATATATAGCAGTGAAAATAGCTATCAGGAAAATCGCGCTGGCTTGAGTATGGAGCTATGAGAACAGCTTGAGAGGAGAATTGTCCACGACTGAAGCGAGTTACGACCGAATTGTTTTCGGCTTAATCGCGCCAAAATCGGCTTCTTATAAAGCCGTCGCTACAGGAATTTTCCAGTTATGCACACATTATTAAAGCGGCAATCACAAGCGATCGAACATGAAAATGAAAATGAAAATTAAATCAACCGCCATTGGACCGACTCTTTTATTTATGAAGAAGTGCGTGCAGAAAGTCCATTTCATATTTAGTTTCTTTGAAGCAATAATTTTAGTTCAGCCGCAGATTCGTTTTTAAGACATATTGCATTAACTCTGTAGATAATAAAATCATAAGATTTCAATCTCATTACCTATTTCCATCTAAACCGATTCTTTTCAGGGTGATGTTGAATTTCAAACCATTTACAAGAATTGAGGTAGATACAGAAATGCATTGAACCATTTTTATTTGTTCTCCAAAAGTTGAAGTATAAACGGAGAGAAAGAGTAAGAGCGCGATGGCATTTCCTTTTTCTCCGCTATAGGATTTAACGGTTATTCAAATATTACGGTGTTGGGTATATATTTTGATAGAGCGTGTATTGAGTTTTTTCATTGGGTTATAAATACACAGAGAATGAGTTTAAGAATGTGTTACTGGAGTTGTGCAGAGCTAGCTGTTACACTGAAAGTGTCATCTGAAGGATATTTTTTGACTCTGAGTTGAGGGACATAGTATGTTATTTTTTTCTATTTATGTTTCTTCGTATTCTTTATCATACATAACCATCCATTAATTATCAATAGTTTTTACTTTCGTTATTACTAATCAGAGGAAGGCGGTAAGCTGGCAGAATCTTTAGCATGCCGAGTAAAATGCTTAGCGGCATTTCGCCCGTCTTTACGTTCTGAATTCAAATTCCGCCGAGGTCGACTTTGCCTTTGATCCTTTAGGAATCGATAATAAATACCTGTTACGCAATGGAGTGATATAATCGACTAGGCTCCTCCCCTCAAATTTCAGGCCTTGTGCCTATAAAATAAATACCAGTTAAGCATTAAGTTAAGACTCGTGAATAATCGTTAATCAATGATTCTCGTAGTGCTAGTAACCAACATAGACCTCCTCTGGAATTGCAGACCTTGTGCCAAAATTTGATACCATTGTTACTAATCAGACAGGAGCTAACAGAATCGTTACATCGGCGAGTTGGCTGAATCATGTGCATGTTGGACAAAATGCATAGCGACATTTCTTCCCTTCCTTTACGTCCTGAGTTCAAATTCCGTTGATTTTGCCGTTCATGCTTTCAGGTCGATAATGTAAGTACTGGTTGAGCATTGGACGGGTATGTAATCCTTTAACCTCATTCCCCTTAAAACTAATGGCCTTGTGCCAAGATTTGAAATCATTATTACTTGTTAGAAGATTGATTGAGATCAGAAATTTTTGCAAAGTTCATTGCGGCTATGGCTAGGTTCTCTGAAGATCCTATGAAGATGATGGCGATGTAGCAACCTTTAACTTCATCTAAGTGTGATACATACGCACAGTAATGCACAGATACCTAACCCACACAACCCCACGCACACACAGACACACATACTTATATATATACACACATACACATAAACGTACACACGTACACACAACCACATACTCATAATACTCAAGCACACGCGCATACACGCAACAAAACATACATAACCCGACACATCCCCACGTTCACACAGACATATACACACGAACGTACATACACACATGCGCACGCGCACATACACACACACGCACGTATACACACGCACATACACACACGCACACGAATGCACACATACTTAACACCCACAACCCCACGCATACACATATACATAGCTGCATACGCACACACACATACACACGCACACATGCACGCACACACAACTACACGCACATACAGATACACATGCACACACATATGCACGCACACAAAATACACACGTACAAACACACATATGTACACATGCACATACAAGGACACACAAGTGCACACACACAGAGTAACGTACAGTTACTCCACAGACACAACCACGTGCGTACACACATACCTACTCGTACACACACAGACATACGTACGGACTCAACACACACTGCAAACAAAACACACACACACTACATATACATACACGCACACACATACTACATATACATACACGCACACACACATACTTCAAACTACCAGTACCTTTCTACTGACCAATCTCCTGCGCACATATGTTGGTAGACACACAACAGACAGCCACTCCTACCAATATTCTTACTATAAATTCTTCCTATTAAGTCCAACCACACACATACATAAACAGCCACAACCAAACACACACGCGCGCGCACTTACATGTGCCATCATTACACACACACACACACACACACATGCACACAGACCTGCGCGCACGCACATACATACGCATACTTCCTCTTGCATTCTCCTGTCTTTGAAAGAAAATTTTCTTCACCTATTCCCTTCCGGTCATTTCAATATGTGACCGTATGTGTATCGTTGGCGATTTTCTTTCTCCGTCTTTCTTTCTTTGGACTTTCCTATATTTCTGATGAAGAGCTCCGCTCGAAACGTGAAATCCTCTTTCGTTTCTTTCGTTTCCTGAGCGTCCAATAACCCTGTACTTATTCCACGTCCTCGCGTTGTTGTTTTTTTCTTGCCTGTTCATATGTGGATTGACTCTTGCAACACCTAACTGTGTTCGGTTTGTCCTTACACAGAGGCCATCCGGATTCCCGTTTGCGCCGTGAACAGGAATTAATCTTCTCTCTTCGCTCTTATACGCCATTTGGTCTCAACTCTCCCCCCTCCTCATCTAACCCCCCTCCCCCCTCCTCACCTATCCTTTCTCCCCCCGACCCCTACTTCTTCAGTCCTTCATCCTTTCACCCCTACTCCCCTTCCCTTCTTCCCTCTTTCTCCCTCCCTCTTCCCCTTCCCTCTGCTCCCTCTCTCCCCTTCCTTCTCCCCCATCCTCTCCTCTTCCCCTTCTCCTCCCCCTCTTCTCCCCCTCCCCCTCTTCTCCTCACTACACCACATGACTTTACACATCACATCACATCACATATGATGTGCCATACTAATACACACACCAACTAATACATACTAATACGTACTAATACATACTAGTACATACTAATACTTACACCAACCCTATACATACACACGTCCAGACCCCGCATACGCACTTATACTCTCTCACACACACACACACCTATACATACCAATACGTACTAATACATACTAATACATACTAATACATACACCAACCCCATACATACGCACGTCCAGATCAATCCTACGCACTAATACTCTCTCATACACACACACACACACACACACACCCTTATACATACTAATACATACACCAACCCTATACATACACACATCCAGACCCCTCCCACGCACTTTTAGCTGGTCCCTCAACCCATTTATCAACCCTATTATCTCCCCTTATTTCGCTCTCGCGTCTCATGTTTGATCTTTGACCTCTGGCCGAAATCAGATCGCCATGTTGATTCGTTAGCTACTGCACGCATTTTTTTCTCTCCTTCTTTCTGTGTTTTTCTCTCTCTGTGTATCTTTCTGTTGAAGAGCGTAGGCTCGAAACGTTAAAGACTTGTTTTATTTATATTTCCTGAGCGCCATACTAATACAATTGTTCGTTTGTTTTCCACCTGCCTTCGTCTTTTGTTTATTTTCATAAAGCTTCCCGTTATATATATATATATATATATATATATATATATGTATGTATGTATGTATGTATGTATGTATGTATGTATGTATGTATGTATGTATGTATGTATGTATGTATGTATGTATCTATATACATGTCCATGTGTGTGTGAGTGTGTGTGTGTGTGTGTGTGTGTGTGTGTGTGTGTGTGTGTAGGCAAAGAAGCTTGCTTTCCAACCACATGATTCCGGGTTCAGTCCCACTGCATAGTACCTTGGGCAAGTCTTTCTACTACAGCCTCGAGCCAACCAAAGCCTTGTGAGTGGATTTGGTGGACGGAAACTGAAAGAATCCCTTCATTATATATATATATATATATATATATATATATATATATATATATATATATATATATATATATATATACTAGTAGCTAAGCCCGGTTTCACCCGGTCTGTTTGGATGATGTAGCTGTGATCGTTTTCGGTTAGGCATAATCTGTAACAGTGTTTCTCAACCTTATCATTTTGGGTCCCTTGTTTTGATTGGAGCCTCCAGCTGTATGAAAATTTCCTGACCCCACCCCTAGTCAGAAAACAGCTTCAGGAGTTGTGAAGAACGAATTTGTACGTAGTCTATTTCTTTGAGCTATTCTATTGGACCTCTGTCTAATAATTAAAACATTGGGCGATCTTTCGATATGGGAACGCACGACTGTCATTTACAAACCATTTACAAACCACGTGTGTTTATTTACATTTTTGAGGATGATCGTCAGTTTCCGTAAAAAAAATTATATTTTGAATATGGGGTTGGGTGGAAAGGGGATCTTTTGAATCGGCGTGAAAGCGAAAGAGACAGGGAGAGTGCGATTGTATGAGTTCTTTTGAAGTTGGCGTGAGGCGGAAGAATTCATATGCATGTGTGTGTGAGAGTGTGTGTGTGTGAGAGTGTGTGTGTGTGTGTGATGGGGTGAGACAAAATGTGTGGTGTGTATGTGAATTGCTTTTGTTAGTGTGTATGAAGAGAAAGAGAGAGTAATGTTGCTGGTGTGCGTGAGAAAGAGAGAGAGAGAGAGAGAGAGAGAGAGAGAGAAAAGAGCGAGAGAGAGAAGTGAAACTTTTTATTCAGTTTTTGTAGTGAGTGAATGTGTGAGTGATTGACAGAGAAAAAGCGCGCGCGAGAGAGAGAGAGAAACGTTATGTATGTATGAATGGCTTCAGTGACACACACACACACACACACACACACACACACACACACACACACACACACACACAGAGGTTGTTATGTATGTATGTATGCATGCATGTATCTATTTATGGCCTTATATATCTATTTATTGCATCCGTTTTTTCAGAAAACAATTTTGCCTTTGTGAGGATCTGTTTTAGTGATTTCGGTTGTTTGTAGCTTTTAATGATTTTATGTATGTTTAAAATTTCCTTTAATTTGGGATCCTTATGCAGTATTGGTAAATTCTGGGTGATGATGGTGAAGGCTTCTTTGTTTCTGGGGTTGTATGTGGATATGTATGGCAGAATTTTCGGGGAAGGTGTGTTGCTGTGTTGAACTTTTCTTAAGGTTTCTATGTCGATTTGTGTTGCACGTCTGATTGCATCCTGTATGAGTTGAACTGGGTAGTGTCTGTCAATTATGGTGTTTTTGAGTTCTTGCAGTCTAAAGTTTCTGGTATTTTGTTCTGACATTATTGTGCATATCTTTCTTGCAAGGCTGAAGGGGATGTTTGTTTTAGTGTGTCTTGGGTGGCATGAATAAAAATGTAGGTATTGTTTAGCGTCTGTGGTTTTGTAAAATATGTCCGTTTCTATTTTTAGGTTTATTTTTAATTACTATATCTAAGAATGGAAGCTCCTTTTGGTTGTACTCCATTGTGAACTGTATATTTTGGTTGACGCTGTTCAATAGGTTTTTGAATTTTAGGAGTTTATCTGTGTTTTCATTCCAGAGTATAAAACAGTCATCTAGGAATCTTTTCCAGTTTTCTTTAATGTATTGGAAGGGTGTTTCCAAAGGTAGATAAAGATTCCTGGTATATTATTACTTCCAGGTAGCCCATTGTTAGGTTCGCAATGACTGGTGCTGCCCTTGTACCCATAGCAATTCCGTATTTTTGACGGTAAAACGTATTGTCAAACATGAAGTGGTTATTTTGTAGGATGAATTCAACCGATTTAGTAATGAATTCTTTAGTGATCCTTTTTGGTATTTCTTCTGGATATTAGTCCAGCCAGAACTGAATTGCCTCTAGACCATAATTATGAGGTATACTTGTATATAAATTAACTACAAATGAAACCAGGAAATAAATCCCTCGCAGTCAACTATCTCCCAAAACCTCTACACTGGATTAAGTATTTCCTGGCGAATAGAACACAAGAAGTATGGTCGATGGAGTCCACTCAAGCGCAGCAAAAGTCACCAGTGGTGTCCCTGAGGGGACTATCTTGGACCCGCTCCTCTTTATAATTTACACAAATGACTTTCCAGCGTCGTAAATCACTGCAAAGTGAAAATATTTGCCGATGACACTAAACTTCAGAAAATCATCAATGAAAAAGACCGAACTCAACTCCAGTCTGATCTATATGCTGTGAGTCAATGGGCAGACAAAAACAAAATGCAACTAAATGAGGGAAAATTTGAGCTGATGCATTTTGGAAGAAAGTCTATACTAAAGCAGCCATACTCTCTCCCTTCAGGGGAACCGCTCTCGGCATCTAATAATATCAGAGACCTGGGTGTAATTGTTGGAGTGCCCACATCAACAATAAGGTCGATATAGGTCGTAGGATGAGCGCCTGGATCTTAAGAATTTTCCGGTCATCATTCCACTTTTCCCCTCCTTTGTACGGCCACACTTCGATAGTGCTGCCCCTTGTGGTCTCCCCATACAAAACAAAACATCTTGAAGATTGAGTCACCCCAGTGGGCACTCACTGAACGAATTGAAGGCATGACTGATCTCGATTACTGGGACCACCTTAAAGCCTTAAAACTCTACTCTCTCCAGTGCCGCCGCGATCGGTACATCATTTGCACTATGTGGAGAATATACCGCTAGCATTGCTCAAACGACTTGAACGTTAGTTTCAAGGTTCATCCAAGGCTGGGACCACGGGCCATAGTAACCTATCCAATTCAGGATCACAACATATAGGTACACTGCGACATAATTTATTTTCCTCAACAGGAAAAACCTTCGCCACCAAGTACCTTTACCAGTTTCGCCTCATTCTTGACAGCCTCCTGCTGAATATCTTCA